>NC_088932.1:38990000-39100000 GCF_038396675.1 Hydra vulgaris | reverse complement strand
TAATCTTACTATACTACCACATGATAGTCACAAAGTGCAGCCCTTAGATGTTTCTGTATTTGCTCCATTTAAAGTTTATTATAATGACACAGTAAAATCTTGGCTTCTAAATTATCCTGGAGTGTCACTGTTAGTGTTCTAAATCATCCCTGGAGAATCACTATTTACGAAATTGCATCTTGTGTTAGCATCACATAGGTAAAAAGTTTTACATCACAAACATTCAAAGTGGATTTAGGAAAAGTGGAATTTTTCCTTTTGACAAGAATGTATATTTAGAAGCAGGTTTTTTATGTAGTGTTGTTGCTGATAGAAACAATCCAAATACATATCAAACAAACACTGGAAAAACTGTGAATACCAATAACTTGTTACTCTCACCAGGAAAGCATTAGAAGCCTTTTGTCAGTTCCGAGCCAAGCATAAGTCAAGCCAATGATTCTGAAATTATTAACTTTTTTAAGCCCTTCTCAGTTTAAAGGATTTCTGAAGGCCGCTGAAAGAAAAAAGAAAAGAAAACCTTGTTAGAAATCTAGCAGTATAATGGCAACAAATCCACCAATAAAAAACATACTGAAGTAAAGAAAAGAAAATAAAAAAAGATAAAGAAACAACTATTTAATCAGAACAATAAAAATAAAAACTTTGTTTCCGAAAGTAATTTATTAAGTGATGAACATGATTCCTATTCTTATTTTTAAAAGTTTATAATAAGTCTTTAGAAAATATTGTTTCTTCTTTTCACATAATTTTTTGTACTGTTTTCTTACATTTTGTAATTTTTTTGTTATCTTGTTTCATCGTGCCTTAAACATAGACTGTATCAAGATACTACATGGGTGGGGTACCTTAATACAAAGTTTGACTTTTACTCAATAAGTTTTTACAAGTTCGACCTCTTTAATTTTGGTGATTTAAGAATTTAATTTTGAAGGTATAATATTTATCTACAAATTGCATAAATCGCTGAAAAATAACGTGTTTAAAAAAGTAGATACAAAACAAAAACCAAAATCATGGTGCCTCACTCTCCCCTATATATAAAGTTATAAAGAGTATATATCAAATTATATTCAATATAAATATAAAATTATATTTATGCAATAGTTTTATATAATTTATTTATCAGTAACTAAAGGAACGTTATCAATTTATTATATCAATCATAAGCATGTGCTTATTCATTGCAAGTATATTTTAAAACGTTCAAATAAATGTCGATTATGAAATTAAAGATTATATTGAATGATGAAACAAAATTTCAATGGTAAAAATTACATTTTTTATCTGAAGAGTTTTAGGAGAAATCGTAAGAGTTTTATAACATTAAAAATAATTTATGTTACCTATAAAATTGAAGACTAACAGTTAACTTTAATTTTTTTACAGGTCATCTTGAAACGAGATATTATGTAAAGAGGTTTTCAAAGAAGTCGTTTAAACAACAATGGAAAAGCATCCAATTCGCGAGGTAACCGTGAAAGCATTCACTACACGATTAAAGAATCGTTTAAAAGTTTGCTTAATTTTGACTGCAATTTTAATTATTTTTTTTTTAAATAAACCAATCAAGTTATATATAAATTTGCTTTTTTTGTAAAATTTAAATATTTAAACGTAGCTTTTCAAGATTTGCAATGGGTAAACCTCGTGGACCCTTATGGGATACCCGGCGGGCATACCCATATGGGCCCCAGAGGAAAACTGCGGCCAAGATCCGGCGGGTTCCCGATGGGTTTTCCATACGGGATAGCCGTGTGGAAGCATACGTCAATGTTGGCTGGGATATAATATTCAGAAAATAAAAATCAAAAAATATTTTTGAGATTTACTTTTTAAAAATAATTTTTATATCAAAGTTACTTCTTTAAAGAAAAGTTTTTCAAGAATTGGTTCAAACAATATTATTTCATATTTTTATTATAAAATAACATAAAAAAACTAGTTTTCATAACTTTCGATGTTAAATTTGTAATATTGCGGTATATTATAGCAAACTGTTATTTGGATGTTAAATTTGTATTACTTTGATGTGTTATTAGGATTTAAAATGTGTAATTGGAAAATAGTTTTTAAGTAAATAAAAAATTTCGATGTGTTGATTAGAGTGTATATGCTGACCGAACTTATGAGATGAAAATGAAAGTTCGTTCAAAACTAGTTGTTCGAAACTCGCTGTTCTCATTTAAAATTAATGATCGAATGCTGGTTAATTATTTTTTTTTTTTAGGTCAAAAGCCAAGAAGTCCTAATGGATCACAAATCACCCCGGAAGAGCATTTAATAGGAAGCACACGCCTTCTTCCCAACCGTTGTTTTCATTTAAAATATCGAATGCTAGTTATTGTTTTTATTATTTTATTTTTACAAAATAAATTAACAATTAACCTGTCTGTATAATAATAATAAAAAAAAATTTTAAAACGTTTATTTATGTCTAAGATACGAATCTTCCAAGGTTAAGTGACCGACCTTGCGTGGAGAATTTGGTTTTGATATATTTAATTAATCGTTTTATTAATTTTGACTAAATGAGATTAACGGAACAAGATAAGAAGTGTTTTAACCTCTACCTGCTACAGTCAATTTTTTTGTGTTTATGATGTTGTAAAAGTCATGCTTACAAATATGATTTTAATACATAATTAAACAAACATCAGCAACAAAAAATACGTAAAATTGCTGACAGTGTCGGTAAATAATTCTGATTTTTCGCCGGTGTCACGTTAAATTAGACAAAATGATTATATGCGCATGCGTTAGTCTACGGATACTTATTTAATGTATTAAGTCACGTTAAATAGGGTAAAGTGACCAAATTCCAGCCACATTTTAAATTTAATATTTCTGTCTTGGTTTCTGCTTTATGTTTGTAAATGTGACTTTTTTGAGACTGTATGAACTCTTTTTTTTATTTTTATTTTTAGTATTGTATTTGCCGATTGAAAATAATTTACACTCGTAATTTATAAAAACAAATATTTACATGACTGGGGCTTGAAGAAGACAAAATTCATCTTATCATTAAGCCCCCCCCAAAAAAAATGCATATTCATCAAATAAAATGTTTTAACAAAATGCAAAAAATAAAATATATAACGTTTAAAATATTTAGTAATTCAAAGAGTATTTATATTTAAGAACTGATTAGTAAAATAAGATGATATATAAGTATTAATATTACAAAAAGAATTTACAATAACTTTTTTTAATAAAAATTGAAATTATAAAATTTTACAATATTTTTAGTAATTAGTATTTCAAATACTAAAACTTAAAAAAATCGTTTGTAAATTCAAAACTTATAAGATAAGAAATACATTTACAATAGCAGACTATTGTTTAGAATATTAAATATAATATTAAAGAGTAATTAGTAGGTTAATTTTTGTTTTTGTTTGCTAGTTTAAAAAGCTTTTTAGAAGAACTTTAATTCATTTTCATGTATCATCAGTAATTGCTTAAGTTTTGTTTTAAACTGGTTTAAAGAATAATTAGATTTCAGCTCATTATTTAATATTGTATTCCACAGCTTAGGACCTCGGTTAGCAATTGAGAATTTGGTTGCTGAATAATGTGTTTTGGATTGAATGTAATTGTTTTTTGAAAATCTGGTAGGGTATATGTGGTTTATTTTTTCAAAAAGTGAATTAAATAACATTGGTGATATTTTTTTATCAAGTTTAAACATGAAGATAAGAATATGGTAAAGGTTTAGTTTATATATATTTAGAATATTAAGTTTATTAAATAATGTTTGAGTGTGAGAGAAACGGTCTACGTTTGTAATTATCCTTATAGCCTGTTTTTGTTTACTAAACAGTTTTTTTACTTTTGTTGCGTTTGTGCTGCACCAAGCAACGTTTGCATAATTTAAGTAGCAATGAATTAAAGAAAAATATAAGTTTTTTAAACAAGATAGATTTAAAAACTGCTTGGCTTTATACAAAACACCTATATTTTTTGATATTTTATTTTCAATTAGACCTATGTGGTCCCTCCAGGTTACTCAGCCAATAAAAAACATTATTTTTGTTGGCAGGTGTTTATAATAGAAGTAACATCATAACAAATATTTATCTCAAAAAAGTACTACTTTAGATTTAAAATGCCATGTAAGTATCCAGTTTGAAGCTTATAAACATTAAATATTTATTACTTAACGAAATGGTAATAATTTTAAACTATAAATATATTTCTTAAAAAGACAGTTTTAGTTTAATAATTATGCGGAGACATTTCTATAGATTGCATTTCTAAATTAAATCCACCAGGTAGAAAGACCAAATTCCGGCCAGGTAAAAACCTTATTCTGGCCAAGGCCGAAATTAGGTTTACGAGCGTCTAAAAGTAACTTGTACTTGTAAGATATTTATATTATTAGATTTTATTCTTTTAATATAAGTACTTTATGTTATATTTATGCCCTTAAAGTTATTAATCTTAAATATATGCATTTGTTTAGTAAATATTTATATAATATTTTTAAAATATGAGGATGATGACTTAAAAATAAACAAAAGTCTAAATAATTGAAAGATATTATATTGTTTCATGTGGATTATTGCTTATAAATGAAATCATATTAATGAAAATTTTATTAATTGAAAATTTTAATAACTTACAATATAAAGTTTTCATTTTAGAATGGCTAATAATAAAAAAAAATTTCATAATAAGTAACAATGTCTTCCAACTCGAGGTAAATATGTGAAATATAAAGAGGAAGTGTTACTTGAAGCTATAAACAGTGTTATTAGTTCACCTAAAATATCTGTTGGAGCTGCTGCTAAATTCTTTAAAGTACCCCGAGCAACTTTGCAGAGCAGGATAAATGAAAAAATTGAGATTGGTGCAAAACCAGGAAGAAAAATTATAATGCCACTTGATCCTGAAAAAAAGTAACTCGATTTTGCAGACAACAGAGCTAGGATGGGCATTGGTGTTGGAAAAGAGCAATTCATGATATATACTGGCAAGCTTGCCAGAAAATATGGATATTCTTCTAAGAATGGCAAACCATCTAATAAATGGTGGAGACTACTAAACAATTGACGTTACAATAAAGTAACTCTTCAACAACCTGAATCAACAGCATCAGTTCGTCATCAATGCATGAATCCGATAAAGGTGGCAAAGTATTTTACAGCACTCAAAGAAGTCAATAAAGACTGTCAGCCTAAAGTAATATGGAACATGGCTAGACTTTAAGGCGCACAAAATTGTTGCTGCAAAAGGTACCAAATATTTACATATGAGAACCAGTGGAAATCGAGAAATGATTACTTTAATTGTTTGTGCGACTGCAGCAGGAAGAGCCTTACCACCTCATGTAATTCCAAAAAGGAAAACAGTAAAATCTCTTCAAAGTTTTCAAGTTCTAGATGGCCCTGAAGGAACAAACTGGAGTCCAAGTGAATCTGGATGGTCTAAACAAGGAATTGCAAAACTATGGTTTGAGCTTACAATTTAAAAAAATATTTGACTACGATGTCTGCAAGTTTTAATTTTGGATGGCCACGATTCCCTCAACTTCGTAGAGTTAATAGATATGGCCATACAAAACCAAATTAAAGTTGTTGAATTACCTGCTCATACAAGCAATTGGCTTCAACCTTGCGATCAAACTGTATTTAAGCCATTCAAAGTTTCATATAATAAAGTAGCCCAGAATATGATGTCTAATCACCCTGGGGTTATAATAAACATGGCCAACTTTATTGGGCTTAAAATCAAGGTTAAAATCAAGTTCTTATTTAAAATATTAAACCTATTTTTGAGTTTGGTTTTTATTTGCATTTAAAAAAAAGTTTCCTTTTATTTGTTACCAACATGTGTACGTTTTTTTTTTCTTGCCCATGGACAAGGTGGTGCAACACATCTCCTGAAAGCATGTTTTTTTACAAGTTTAGGCATCCATATTAAATTTAGACAAGTTTATTTATTGATGAATGCTAAGTATTAAGTTAAGCAGTTATTTTCTAATTGATGTTTAAGAACATGTTCATTTTAACTTTAAACTAAATAAACCTTAAGTAAATCCAATTTTGCTAAAACTGTTTTTTGCTAAAGTTGTTTTTTTTGCTGAAACAGTTTATGCTAAAATTGTTTATCTGTCAACCGGCTAATTTGCAGGATTAAAAAAATTATTGATTCAATGTTTAGTAATACAATTAGTTTTTAAATATTTTAAATGCCAACCCATAACAGTGTTGGTAAAAAGCTTTTTTTTTTATATTGGCTGTAATTAGGTTCATTCCGTATACGCCTGGCTGAAATTTGGTCATAGTGGCTGTATTTTGGTCTAATATATATACTTTTTGTTATTGTTGTTTTTTCAAACAATTTTCATTTATAATAATTGCAAGATATTTCATTTATAATAATTGCAAGAAAGGCATATTTTGTTAACCTAGACGAACAAATTAAAAACAAACATATGCTAACCGAACTAAAAGCATTTACTTTGTCATGCGAATTGTTACTTTTTTTACGGCATTTTTATAGTGATAATTTACTACTTTTAATAACATTTAACTTGTATATTCTAGTCGCAATTTATATCTTTATAGTATAGTATGACAAGAAACATATTTTTAAGAAAAAGCGTTTTTTTAGGTCATTCACCGTATTAATGATATCATATAGAATAGTAATTTCACAAGGAAGTTTATTGAATTCCCAAATAATTTAACTGTGCATTTTAGCAAAATGCTTCACGTTAAGTTATTTAACTTTAACCCTTAAACTTAACAATTGTAAAATTTGTAATTGTTACTTGATTCTACGCAGTTAAATAGTAAGGACAGCATTCTGATGTTATCGCAGAAAAATGAAAAGAAGAGAATTTACTAATTCGTGTCTAGCCTTTTTTTGTGTGTTAACTTACCTCTTCAAGGCCGAAAAAGCTACAACAGTCGAGGAGGCTGCTTCAGTTGTTGTTACAACCCTCTCTCAACTCTATGACTTCGAAACACAAACCATGACGAATAAGAACGTTACTCGGAAAATCAAGTTGAGCGCGGTACTGCCACTGACGTGGTAGTGATAAACGTTACTGTATTACTACAACACTACTGTATTGCCGTTGAACAACAACTTAGACGGGTATTATTCAACAATTTTAATAGTTTTAATGCATGTATAGCGCAATAATAATATATTATGACCTAAAATTAGTTCACTATGAGAGTGTTTTAAATGCAAACGGCATTAGAGAAACGACACACTTCATGCTACACTAAAACTTTATTTTAAAAATAAGATCAAAATATACTTACACAATATAAATAGCAAAATAAAATAACATAGTTTTTAAGTCCTTTTGAAAAAATTGCTTGAAACTTGGGCGATTTCGGAAGAAATTCGATTTTTCCACATGGAATTACAAGCCTATATAGGATAGAAATATAGTATCGTAAAATTGTAATGAATAAAAAATAATAATAAAGAGAAAAATAGAAGAAAAATAGTATCATAAAATTGTAAAAATAGTAGATAAAATAATAAAATAGTAGAAAAATAGTATCATAAAATTGCAATGAATAGAAAATAATTATAATAAAAATATCTACTTTTGTGCCAGAAGAGTACTTAATAAATGCATTGATCAATATATGTCATTGAATTGATTTACAAAATGAACTCTAACCGTTTTTATGTATATTGATTGAATTAAAGTATCCAAATAAGTCATAAAAGCCAAAAAAATAGGCAGCAGAAATAATGGGATACATTCACAACCATGAGTAATAAAGGCACACTTTTTATGACAGTATAACATAGTAACAAAAGGAAGCATCTCTAATTTACCATTCTTAATACATTTCAGGTAATATTACCTCATGTCATTATCTTTTTATATAATTAAACTTAAGTTGATACCACTACAGAAAGCTTTCGCATTTCCTTTTGGGAAAAAATTAATTATTTTCATGCGCAACTCTATGCTTTTTAAAAACCACCTGAATTAAAACAACTCAGATATTTTAAACTTGGAAACCTAAATATTTTAGAAAAACAAACTTTGTGTTATATCAACCATGGTGCCATTAAGCCAGCCAGAGGAGTCTCTTAAAATATCGTTTGTCAATACAGTCTAAAGGCCATGTCTTTAGACTATATTGACAAACTTTGATGAAAAATTTAGAAAAATTTCAACTTCGACAGCCCCTTTTTACAATGATACTATAATTAAAAAACAGTTTTTTTCAAAGCTTTACCAGTACCAGTTTAAACTCTGAACCTTTTTCTCGTTGATTGGTTTGAGGAAAATAAGCAGTATTAATCGAATCGAATGTTCTAAAATTTTAGAGTTTTTTGAAAAGTACCAAAAATCTATAACATAAAGTAGTTACATAAATTGTTAAATTTTTAATGTATTTACTTCATTGATCATTAATTACAATATTTTTTTACAAGTTTTGTTAAGGCATGAGGTCCAATAAGGTCTAGGGAAAGTTTGTGTACCTATGGCCAGATATTTTCAATGCCAAAATTCAAGGCCCCAGATTTGTCCAAAAAAGGTAAAACTGATATGATCACATCTCTATACTAATTACTTTATATTAGTATAAGTATATTGACTACAAAATATAATATTCCATCAAGTAGAAGGGTTTAAAAATTAGTGGCCCTAGATACAATAAGCTTTTTTTAAACAGTACCTAGGGTCAATTTCTGAAAATTAGGTTCAAATCCATTATAAATTTACAGTTAATTTAGTCTTAAATTGTTTTCAATAAATATTTCTAGAAATACTTAATTGCAACACTTAAATATATAACAAAAATGACTAATAGTTCTGAATAAAATTGACAAATAAGTCAATGCATAAAGTGGACGTCTCAAAACAACTGTGGGTTTTGAGATGCTGAGACATAGTACAAAATTAACTTCAGAAATATAAAATAATATAAAATATACAATAATAAGGAACTCTTAATCATAAATTATATAAAAGTTTAACTTAAATAGTAGGTTATATATTCACATACCACAAAGTAGACATTTTTTTTATTGTAATAACTTGTCATTTCATCAGAGATATATTGCTAAACATCTTCAACAGAGTAATTATAGACTAGCATTTTAATTATATAACTTAAAAAATTTAAAAATATGTTTATTTTTGTTTTTTAAGTTTATACCTAACGGTAACAAGGCTACTTATTGAACGATAAATTTAACCTATCTAACGGAAACTTTAGGCTATATCTGCGCATGCGTGACGCTTGCGCAGAACTGTCTCTCTACTTATTTAACGATCTACTTATTTCACGCGACACAGGGAGAACATTTAAAAATATAAAGTTAAAAATGCTTTGAAAGAAAAATGCTAACATAGCTGAGTGAATAATGACAAAAACAAAGACAATGCCACGATATTAGGAAAATACGTGACGATGAAATTATGGACTCAATACTTTTACATAGATGAAGATTATAGTAATCATACGCTGGAATTGCGAAAAAAACTCCTGAATGAGGCAAAAGATTTAAGGGCAAAGGGTAAGTATGCTAAAGTTATATATAATAAGTAATAAAATATAAAAAGTAAACGAGATTTACAAAAGAAACTCTTTGATCTCGTTTCGATTATAAAAAACAAAAATTTAATGGATTCTAAAGAAACCTTAAATTTTGAGTCTAGTTTTTGTAATTCTTTTTAAACTAATGATTTCTTATTAGACAATGAATCTTATCCTGATCATAATTATTTTACTGATTCTGGTGCTTTGCAAAATAAATGCAGCTACTTTTAAACCCATGAAATTAAAAGATTTCTTGATCAAAATAGTATTAACACAATTCATATTAATATCCGAAGTTTAAACAAAATTTGAAACCTTCATAATTTTATTGAAGAAAATTATCATCTTATTAATATAGGTTTACTTTGGTTACAGAAACATGGTGCATTTCGGATGACGTAACTTTTTTTACCAATTTTGAACTGCCGGGTTTTAATGTAATTTCATTGGCATGAAAAAAAATAAGCGTGTCGTAGGCGTTCATTACTTATGTTAAAAATAACTTCCGATATTTTACCCGGCACGACATGAGCATCACTGATGCTGATAAAGAGGTTTTAACGATTGAAATTTTAACCAATAAAAAAAAAAAAGTAAAAATTTAAAAAAAATTTTAATTTGTTTATATATATTTATATATACATATATATATATATATATATATATATATATATATATATATATATATATATATATATATATATATATATATATATATATATATATATATATATATATATATATATATATATATATATATATTTGAATATATATATATATATATATATATATATATATATATATATATATATATATTTATATATATATATATATATATATATATATATATATTTGTAAAAATTTTTATAAAAATCACTATATTTTTTATTCTTAATATGTTTTGTAGTCTTACTACATTTTCAAAAGATTTAATTTACAATTAAAACTCTGGTAAGTAAATTTAAAAACTGAAGACAATACAGAGAAAAATTAACGGACAAATAAACTTGTTACAAACCAATTAAAAATTATATTACAAATTATGACAAAATAAACTTCTTAATATAAAAATAATAATAATAATAATGATTTAGTAAGTTAGATAGATAAATTTATAATACAATGAGATGTTTGTTTACTTAAAAAGGGATTTTCCCATTTAATATGACGTGCTTCCTTTTTTTTTAATTTGTTAATGGTAGACGCAGTATGTAAAATCTGAAATCAATCATAATTATTTAGTGTTTTACAATCAATGGATGAACTTAAATGTTTAAAAATATGCAATTGCTTGTCACTCGTAAGGTGCTCGATTATCCGTGTTGTCAAATGTCTGGAGGTTTCTCCAATATAACTGGCGTTACAGCCAGCACAAGAAAATTTGTAGACAACGTTACACACCTATCCAAAAACGGTCTCAACCTCAATTTTGAGGACCAAAAAAACGACCTATGGGGCATTAATTTGCAAGGTCTTAGGTATCACCTGATGTAAAAATTAAAATCTAATCTCATTAGCCAAAGAAGAAAAACGCATTTAAAGTTTTATAGCACTTTGCGCTACTGATCGCACTTGGAGCCCCGTTGTAAATCTATTTTGTTTTTTTTTTTCATTTTTGGGTTATGGAGTTTTTAAAAAATATCAAAAACTCTTTACATATATGTGTTGGCTATAACCTGACAAAAAATCAGCTCTTTAAAACTTGTGGTTTGTGTACAGGGACCTAAATTATTGGGTATGGCACTAAAAGCCTCTTTAAAAGGAGACAACGGATGCTTTACGTTTTTATTCTAACCTTATTATCGACTATGGAAGTTTCAAAATTTAATAGAATGAAGCCTTGGCATGTATCTTTTAGGCAAAAAAAAAAAAAGCAAGATATCTTTTATCTGTGCAAATATATAGCTCTTAAAGTAGGATTCTCGCCTTTGAAAAAACGCCCAAAATATAGCAGCTTTTTGTGGTTTTTATGCTTTTTAAAGATTCAAAGTTTCATTAAATAACTAATTTAGTAACAATATCATGTGACTAGTTGATATGGGATTCATGGTTGTTAGACTTCACATTTGTGTGTACTTTGTCTGCAAAAAGAGTGCTTTTTTTGTCCAAGTTTGTATAAAATATGGGGCAGAAAACACATAGTTAGAGGCATTTTTTCTAATTGTTCTGAACTTAAAACACATAAAAACCTCTTTATATTTTAGTTGTTAAACCTACAGGTTTGCTTTGTTGTTTTTGTTTAAAATAAATGACCAAATATTGGAAATACACACAATAGTAACAACTTATGTTAATTTAAATAAGAAATATATCTTTACTGAAATGGGTTTTAACAAGATATCAAACAAAAGAAAATCCCATTTAAGCTTAATCTCCCATTGAAAAAACATATATATACAGGCATGAAATAATTTCCTTTAAAAAAAAATTGCTTTATGATGGTGGTGTTATGATGTTTATTACTTTTTCTTCAGATTGTTGTTGAGATATTTTTATTTAGTCATTGCAAAATAAGATATATACTTCTGATTAATTTTATGTAAACTTATTATATTTTAGAAAACTATAAATAAATTAATTTAGTTTATGATATAAACAAAAATTTCAGACAAGAATATTTCTTCTCAACAAATGTTATATCAAGTATTTCTAGAAAGAAAAATGAATTATTTAAAAAAACGAATTTAAAGATGCTTGCAGTTATAGTCAATAACACATTTCAGTAATTGGCCTCCATAACCAGAATGATCAGGGTTTCTTTTGTACCAAGCCTATTGAGCACTGAAGATTGAATGCAAGGCTTCTGTTAATTGCCCACTAAAAATGCCCAATGCTGTACCCTTTAGAGCAATAAATTCAGGAACATCGTAGAATGGGTGTTTGGGGTGATTTAAACTGGGAGTTGAAGATATGAGTTCTTAAAGTCACTGAATGGGTGTTTGGGGTGAATCACGGAATGGATGTTTGGGGTGATTTAAACTGGGAATTGAAGATATGAGTTCTTAAAGTATTTGATATGTTGAACATATGCAATATTTAATGTCCTTCCAAAACAGGAGCCAACAACACTCTTAAAATGTTGAAATGTTTTCACAAAACCAAACATATAGTCTGCCTTTTCTCTTTCAACAATTCTTTGCAAAACATCCATATTCTTCAAAAGCTTATGAAAATCATTTCCAACAAATTCTCCACCATGATAAGGTTGTAATTTCATTTTGAGAAGTAATGGCCAATTTTTGCCATTAAGTCATATCTCTAGCATTGATTTGTAAAGATTATTTACAATTCCAAGGAGACAATAAAGTTCCATTGGGGAAATAAACTAAATATCTTGTTTGACATCTTCTTGGTCAAACAATATGTAGCGAACAACATTATGAAAATCCTTTGCGCACATTTTTCCATTCTCTTTCTCAATGAATGCTTTGTATTGCATTCTAATGGATCTGAAGTTTCTTGGAGTTCCCTGTACTTTGAGATGACCAGATTTTACATCATACCAACAGCAAGGGTGTTTGTTTGAGTGAGACTGAATGCACAGATGATATTAGCTAACTTCATGTCACATGCAATAAAGAAATGCACATCAATTTTCTTAAATAAACTTAAAATTTTTTTGACCTTTTCATAAGTTTCTGAAACATTTTCAGTAGCAGCAACAAGTAATTGACGTTTGGCACTTGTTTCTTTCCCATGTTCTACTGTCAGTAAGCTTTTGTTATTTGAGGCTGAACTTGTTTTAACATTTTGACATCCACCATTGGAGATAACACTCAAGCTGAACTTGAGGAAAGATCCTCCACCATTGATACCTAGATTGATGAGAGACGGTGAAGTGATTGCTCTAACTCTGAGAATTGAGTTATAAAAATCCCCTAAACTCTTGCAGTGAATAACCTTTGCCAAATAATCAGTTTTTGTTGATGGCCTTGTAAGTGAGATTTTAGAAACTTTGAATAAACTTTCCACCTTTTGACCAGCCATTGCAAAATTTTCTCTAAATTTTGTTCCAACAATTTTTGAACTTGTAGTCTTGTTTAATATTACAGCCAGTTCTTGCATCTATTTATTGAAAGACCAGTATTGATTTGAACTTGAACTATCTCCAAAGAAGAGAAAGTTAGAGAAGTTCTCGATTAGCACTGAGCTCTGGAGGGACCTGGAGTAATAGTTAAAGCTTTACCACTTTCTGCTCAATCTAATTGTGCTCTGTGGAGCGGATACCTTTTGAGTTATTACAGAGGACGCAATTTTTTCAGCAATTCTTGATTCAGTTGCTATCATCTTCTTTAAGTTTTTAACTATGGTGGCTTGTGAACAATCATGTGTTATTTTCCTTTTTACTACACTGAGACAGTTTGAGCATAGTTTATCAAAGCTACTTGATAGTTCTATCAAACCTTAATCGGTTGAAAAAAAGAGCTTTGTATAATCTCCTATTAATCGGCCAGCCTGGCAAACTAAAAAATTACAAGAATCAAATCCTCTGGTCTGTGGTCTTATAATCACTTTGTTAAAGTTATGTAGCTTAGGAAGAGGCAAGTTTCTATCTCCTTTGCCATGTTTTTGTACCATTGCTCTGCAGGAATTGCATATACCCAATGGAACTTTATCATCCTTAAAATCTATGGAACTTCCAGAAAAAAATACCTAGTATTCTCTCCTTGATGATATCAGAAATATGCCTGTCACATTTTGAAAAACAAAAGAAGCATACAGATTGCCAACAATCTTGATGATTTTTTATTTTATATACCATTTCAGTGGTTAAAAAATTGATCTTTGAAAAATAACTTCAGTACAAGCTTGTGTTGGTAAAAAATATTTTTAGTTGTTTAGGCTGTTGACTGCTTAAACGTCAAAGTAATTGACGTTGTGGCTTTTCCCGGAAAACAAGAAACATTTGTTTTCACATTTTTAAATAGTAGAAAAAACTTGGTCAAAGCAACAAAGGATTTGTTGAAGAAAGGAGATACTTTAATACAAAAAAAAAAGTCAACAAGGTTATATACATTTGATTTATATAAAATAAACTTAATCCTAACATTAATTTTGAAATTATTTTATAAATTACCAATTCATTTTGAGTTTACAATTCTTTAGTAATTTTTACAGTAAGAAAAAAAGTTTTTATTACAACAAAGCAAACCTGTGGGTTTAACAACTAAAATATAAAGACGTTTTTATGTGTTTTAAGTTCAGAACAATTAGAAAAAATGCCTCTAACTATGTGTTTTCTGCCCCATATTTTATACAAACTTGGACAAAAAAAGCACTCTTTTTGCAGACAAAGTACACACAAATGTGAAGTCTAACAACCATAGAATCCCATATCAACTAGTCACATGATATTGTTACTAAATTAGTTATTTAATGAAACTTTGAATCTTTAAAAAGCATAAAAACCACAAAAAGCTGCTATATTTTGGGCGTTTTTTCAAAGGCGAGAATCCTACTTTAAGAGCTATATATTTGCACAGATAAAAGATATCTTGCTTTTTTTTTTTTTGCCTAAAAGATACATGCCAAGGCTTCATTCTATTAAATTTTGAAACTTCCATAGTCGATAATAAGGTTAGAATAAAAACGTAAAGCATCCGTTGTCTCCTTTTAAAGAGGCTTTTAGTGCCATACCCAATAATTTAGGTCCCTGTACACAAACCACAAGTTTTAAAGAGCTGATTTTTTGTCAGGTTATAGCCAACACATATATGTAAAGAGTTTTTGATATTTTTTAAAAACTCCATAACCCAAAAATGAAAAAAAAAAACAAAATAGATTTACAACGGGGCTCCAAGTGCGATCAGTTGCGCAAAGTGCTATAAAACTTTAAATGCGTTTTTCTCCTTTGGCTAAAGAGATTAGATTTTAATTTTTACATCAGGTGATACCTAAGACCTTGCAAATTAATGCCCCATAGGTTGCTTTTTTGGTCCTCTAAATTGAGGTTGAGACCGTTTTTGGATAGATGTGGTTAGATTTAAGCATCTTAGGGAGTGGATCTTTTATGCAAAAATTGTTTTTTAATTTATCGGTTGTGAATATAAATTTGATTATTACATTTTTACAACACTTTTTAATAATTTTATCAATTTTAGTTTTAGTGAAATTTGAGTAAAATCCAATAAATGGAAGCTTAAAATATCTTATATTAGTATTGTCAACGGTATTTATAACAGGTGAATTAATTTTCTTTTCAACATATAATATAATTTCAGTGTCGATAACTTTTTGCGGAAATTGATTATTTTTTAAAACTAAAGAAAGATTTTTTATATCCTTATCAAATCCAAATCGCGTGTTGTTAATTTTATATTTTCGATCAATCAAGCAACGTATAAGATAAGTTTTGTAACATGAAGGGACAAAACTAAAGAAATTTTGTAAAAGACCCGTGTATGATTTTTTGTGATGTAAAGAGTGAATTAGATTTATTAATAAGAACATCCAAAAATGGAATTTGGTTGTCTTTTTCTTTTTCCATAGTAAATCTTAAGTATTTGTGTTGTCTATTGAGATGTTTAAAGAGTTCTTGCGCTTCAAACTCTGAATTAAAAATTGCTATTATGTCATCCACATAACGTTTATAAAAAATCGGTATGGAGGATGAGCAATTATTAACCCACGTTTGTTCATGAAAATAAAAAAAAAATATTGTGATTTTTATTAAAATTTTTACAAATTTATTGCTAATGCGATGTTCGAAATATATAAATATATATATATATATATATATATATATATATATATATATATATATATATATATATATATATATATATATATATATAATAGTGTGTCGAAATGTAAAAAATATTAAATTGGAAATCCTGTAGATGTCTAAAAAGTTGCTTTTTGATGTACTTGTTTAAAAAAACCTCACTTTTTATTTTATGGACAGTGTCTACAGGTCCCAACTCTGAAGGAAAGACTACATAAATACCCAATGTTAGTGTAATGTATTGCAATGTATTACAAATTAAAAAGAATGTAAACTGTAACGAATCAATGTTAAACAGCAACAATACAAAGTTGTTTAACCTAACCGTTAATAAAATCTTTCTTGCTGTCTATTTTTAGTATCTCTAATCTGGATTTCTGACTCTGTAACACCATGCCATCACGGGACTTTCTCCCATAAACTTTACAGCTCGTAGCGCTTACGTCTTTAATTGTTCTCTCTACTGCCTGTGAATAACATGGAACATCGGGCAGTAGTATTGGATGTGTGTAAGTAAGTTGATCATTTGAAAGGTGTGATAGCATCGGAGGAGACGTAACATTACTCTGGTCCCAGTCAATCATGTTAATGAACGATGTCGCAGCCAGATTTATTGTTATATTCTTCTTATCAAAGACGCAAACCGGTATGTTGCTATTAGTCTGCTTCTCTCTTGCTCTTATTATTTGTTCTACTGAAAAACGACGATTTTCTATATCACTATCACTAACTGCAGCTAACAGAATGTTTTCAGCATGCGCAAAGTAGCAGTTATTTTCGAGAACAGGACAAACCACAGCCTGATCTAATGCATCAAGTTCCTGAAACGACTGAACTAAGTAAAAGAAGTTGTTAACACCATTTTGGCAAGAAGAATTTGATTTGATTTTGAACCAAGAGAGTCCGTAAAAGTTCAAAATGAAATACGTTACTCTTCTGAGAGGTTCAGATGCCACCTCTGTAGACATGTAGAGACGCAAAATCCTGTTGGCTTTCGTCAACCACCGAGCATGACTTATATTTCCAGGTAAACTCTTCTCGAGGAAATCAATATCTGTAGAAGCCTGACGTCCACGCTGTACTGCTAGACGTGCTTTCAAAAAGTACAGTTGGTCTGTGGTAAGTGCCTTCTTGACAGCTTCATCACAATCAGTCACCCTACCAGTAATTGGCAAATAATTAACGGCAGACAATTCATTCGGATCATATTCTAGAGCTGAGCTAATTGTACCTATCGATGTGGAAGGTCCTGTAGTTCGAGCAAATTCCACGCCTGCCAAAAACCTTCTAAATGGCAGCTTGTTACAGTGTAGAAGGCATACCAACCACTGTAATGGTCTTCCTAAGTTCTCCTCCAATTTTCTTATGATTCCGCTGCTTTTACCTGTATTATTATTTGTGCCATCACACACAACACCTTGAATGCTTTCTACGGAGATTGTCTCTATAATAACTGACATCAACTCGTTTGTTATATCAGCAGCTTTACTACTTTCAGGAACTACATAATCGATGTATATGTTTCCTGGATACGAGACAATACTATAGTGTTCTTCTTTTTTACTTCTTCTACAACCAAAACTCTCAACTAATGTAACGTCTTGTTTTCCATCAAAGCCTATACAGCACAATTCCTTATTGCTCTGCATATGTTCTTCAACCAGAGTATCTCTCCAGAAGTTCCTTTATCGACGTAGCTTTGAAGGATCAAGAATTGTTGCTGAAGACAGCATACTGAGGTCTCTTAAAACAGCATTAACAATAAGACATGTATCTCTGTTGCTAATTTTCCTTCGATCAACTGCTTTACATAATTCCTTGTACTTGATTTTGTTCTGCACTGGTACTGTTTCTTCCTCTGATGTATAATTACTTTCAGACGTGTTACGCTCATCCTCATTAATATCTTCCTCAGTTTCATATTCAACCTCTTTTGACTGTGCTTCATCACACACTGATTTCATAAATTTGCGTTTTTGTCTCTTTTCCAGTGTTGCTGTCGTTTCTTTGTCTACTCCACCAATTATCATATTTCTAACAGTTTTCTGATGAACCCAGAAATCCCACTCTATCAATGGAATTTTATTTGGCAGTGGGCACGGGCATAAGTTCCTATCTCTAATGCCCGAATCAAAGCATTTGCAGGTACAAATGTCAAATAACTGCTTAAAAGAATTCAACTTCTCAGTGAACGTGTCTGATGTTCTTTTTGCATCTGAATATTTTTCAAGTGTATGTACTTTATCCATAAGTCTTCTAATCCTAATGATTGTGCTAATCACTTCTATTGTGGGAATACTTGCTTTTGAATAAACACATTTCACTCTGTCTGCTAAAATTGAATATCTTTCTTGCAAGCTAATTTCTAATACTGTTTTCTGACTATAATAGAACGCCTTAATAACGTCTTTATATGATGGGATTTGATTTTCAGGAAGATCAACTAACTGTCCAAATAATGGATGTTTGGTTGCACTTTGTGCACACATACTATCCATATTTAATATAATTTGTCTAAAATAATAAAAAAACTACAACAAGTTATGTTTACAATAAATAAAAGCTGTTAAAACAATTTTTCATAAGAATTTATCAATAAATATTCCAATATTTATACAGACTCTAATATGTTAAGCCCTCTCATAAAAAGGCCTATATGTTAAATAAAGTAATCTTTCTATAGTCTATAAACTATAGCTTACTGTAGTATACATCTATATTAGCCTACTTGAATTTTACTATAGATCTATTATTGCAAAGAAGAAAATAAAATGACAAAGTAATATATCAGATATTTTGCTTGTTTCTAAAAAACCCAGCACATGGTTTGTTGCTAATGTTGGTGACGTCACATGTAAATAACGTTATACAATTTATTCCATTTCTTTTTTAGCACTTGTAGGTAGGTGCTAAACCATTTGTCAATGCATTTTAGTCAATGATTTATTGTTGGTACGTATTTAGATTGTACCAAGGAAATGGTTAAAATAATTAAAATACATCAAATAAGGTAAGACTTTAATCAAAAGTTGGGACCTTTAAACGTTTCATAAAAATTCTTTAAATAATATTTTCATACTGGACTAATGCCAAGACAACTTTTTGTTCATGTAAAGGAAAGATAAAAAAATTCGACCCACTCTAATATATATATATATATATATATATATATATATATATATATATATATATATATATATATATATATATATATATATATATATATATATAGTATCGGACAAAACGAATGCAACCAAAGAATGCTAATTTAGTTTTTTTATATAAAAGTGCTGCATTTTTTCAATTTAAAGAAATAACTATGTAACTGTTTACAGACAAAGTTCTTCAAGTTTTATTCATCACAAAGTTCATTATTCGTACACGAAAATTAATAAATTAATCAAAAGTATTAAAAAAAGTTGATTTCCTTATGGACAAAACAAGTGCAACTCGACAAAATGTTGACCAGCTGTATTTCGCTATCAATATTTCGTGGCGAATTCTATGTCGTCGATCACAGCTTTGCATCTTCGAGGCATAGATTCGATCAGATGATCAATGAAACTTTGTGGAATCGCTGCCCAGGCCTTTCGGATTTGTTCAAACAGTTGATCCTTATTACGAACACCTTCACGATTAATTCTGCGGTTGACAATCTCCCACAAGTTCTCGAAAGGTATGAGGTCCGGAGATTGAGGCGGCCAACCCATCACCGATAGTTGGTTGTCTTAAAACCACTGCTTGACTACTTATGCAATGTGTTTCGGATTGTTGTCTTGCTGAAAAACCCATTTTATTGGCATATTCCATTCAGCATGAGGTAACATAACATCTTTCAGGATATTTTTATACATTCTAATCACAAGGTAAATGTAACCTTGTGATGATACATTATTGTATCATCACAAGGTTACATTTACCTTGTGATGATACAATAATGCTCTGTGGAACACAACGTCTTGGTTGGATGTGGACTGTATTGATGTAATGAAACACTTGTTGTATTTCGCTTCTTCTATTGATGTTCTTCGATAAAACACTTAGATAAAACTCACTCCGATTAACTATCTTGATAATACTGACTGATTGACTTCCATATACTGACTGAATTACATGTCGATTTACATGTCTCTTATATAGTAAAATGAACCTGTGTGAACCTGTTCTGGAAGATTCTAGGTGCTTCTTTTCGATTCTTCTGGAAGCTTTTTGATGCTTCTGACTCTTTTCGATGCTTCTGGAAGCTTTTCGATGCTTCTGGATGCGTCTGGATGCTTCTGAATGTTTCGGAATACTTCTGGATGCTACTGGATGCTTCCAGATGCTTCTTTTGGAAACTTCTGGAAGCTTCTGCATGCTTCGTGAAACTTATATACTTCCTTTAGTTATTAAAAAACTTCCGTGACGTTGATACGGACCAGACTTAAAAAAATGAAACAAACCAAAAAAGTTGCACTTGTTTTGTCAGCTGCAAAATGGCACTTGTCAACAAAATTCTTCCTGTGTGCTGTCACCTGTCAGCTGATTGCTCATGTCAAGGCAAGCTATGACTCCAGACTCCTGAACTGTTTGCTGTGGTAGTAAAGTTCGTTTCGTTTTTAAGACATGTAAAATTAGGAACACTTTTTAGCAATGTTCGATGTTGGTTGCAAATGTTTTGTCCAATACTCTCTCTCTCTCTCTCTCTCTCTCTCTCTCTCTCTCTCTCTCTCTCTCTCTCTTTATATGTATATATATATATATATATATATATATATATATATATATATATATATATATATATATATATATATATATATATATATATATATATATATATATATATTATACAGTTTGAGAAAGGATTATATTCCTTTCTTAACTAAAATTTTGTTCCATAATCTTAGGTGTCGAATCTGACAAAAAACATTTTTATAAAACAAAGGTAGAAGGAAGCAAAAGAATAAACGTGTCTTCGGAGGAATGATATCATAATCTTTTTATTGTCATTCAAGCATTTTTAACACCAAAAACAATCTTTAAGTAACATAAGTAATAACTTAAAGCCTGTTATGAATATACATCATAACTTAAATGCAGCTGTTGAAAACAAAAAGAAAAATTAGTTGGAAAAAATTCAGGATGTTGGAAGAAGTTCAGGACTTTACAATTTCATGATTTGAAATACAAAAAAAAAAAAAACATTTCTTAATAAAATTTATTAACAACCCATCTGATTTTGTCGGTTTTTCTATACAACATCGAGTTAGAGAAAAAGGTTCTCTTAAAGTATCTTTGGAACGCGCATAAGTGGTAAAAATTGATCAATAAAACGCTAAACAAACTGCAAACCTTGTTAAGTATGATAACGAACCTGATGAAGTATTGTCATTTCCTTTATTATTTGATTTTGAAAAAGTGATCTTTTTTTTAGCTTGGATTGTGAGATAATTTTATTTAATAAAAAATTAGAATTATGTTGTTGTATGTATTTATTTTATTATTATGTCCCGGTTATTTGTTTTTACTGCATAGAGTACAATGAACAGTGGTTTTTTATCTTTTAAACGGTATGAATTATATATGATAGTTTATATATACCGATTTTGTTAAATTAAAGATATTTTTATAGTATATATTTTTATCTTTATGCTTAACTGCATATTATTATACTTATTAAAATTTATGCTTTATGCATGATTACTAATACTTTTACATGAACTGCCTATCAAAGAAAGTAAATAATCCAGAATCAGAGAGCTAACCTTAGGTAACATGACAGATCACTGATGGAGTGCAAAGTCATATGGCTTACCTTCTCCCTTCTCGTTGGTGCACTTCGTTAAGTAAGTTAGACAATTTTGTCTAGGTTATGAACAGAACAACGAAGGCAATTTTTGTATAAAAATTTTTGATAAATATATATATGTATATATATATATATATATATATATATATATATATATATATATATATATACATATATATATATATATATATATATATATATTAAATAGTTATATATATATACAATATTAAATACTTTGATATAGGGTGATTATTCAATACAAACGTATATATTAAATTAAAATCACTAAACTTAAAAAAATATATTACTTTAATGATATTATAAATGCAAATGTATTTATATTATCATTAAAGTTCACATTTATGGTAAGATTCAAAAGGTAGAATTGTTAACCTATTAAGACATTTTCTCCAGTCATTCCCAACCCTAAATAAGACATAATCCTCTTTAATGCTAAAAATGTTCTCTCGACTTAACACTTCGACATTGGGCAGCATAGATTTATCCTTAATGATATATCTACTTATAGTAGGTATAGCATTAAGGATAGTTATATAGTTCTTAAAGTTTATCAGTTCTGATCATTTTTCAAGTACCTATTACAGTTTTAGGTCTTATATTTTCAGTTAAATTTATAAAGCAGCTTCTGAATTGTATAAACTTATTTGCAAATGAAGTCAAAAGATAATTTTTTGTACATGTTTTAAAGTATTTCTGCTTTTTTGTAGACTTCTGATGTTGATAGTTTTATTATATAAAAGAAAAAACTATTTTTTTTATTGATTTCATCATAGCACAATTTTCTTCTTCTAGTTCAGAATGTAGTAATGTATCAATTATAGCATAATATATGTTTATCCTGAAAGAGTCTCAAATTTCAAAATTTATTTCTTTTTTTTATTTTTCATCTGCAGTTAATTTTCTTTTTCTTTTGCGTATTTTAGGATATGTTTTGTGTTCCAATTCATTAATTACTCTCTCTTTTCATTGATATCAAACATACTACTCAGATTTAATGCATATCAAATTAACGATTTGTATAAACTTACAACTGTTTCTAAATCAATCTTAACTGACTACAATTGTTTACTATTTTTGTTGAATCATTCTAGTATATCACCTCTGTAATCGTTTCAAGATTACAGAGGTAATATACTAGAGTCCATTAGCCTCTGATCTTGTGATTAACTTTTGTAATTTAAAAATAAAAAAATATTTTTGCATCAGATCTGGCTGACCACCTGGTATATTATAGTTTTTGGGTGATGCACTTCTGTTTTTATTTTAACTAATTTTTTTTGTTTTGTTCTGAAGTATTTCTTATTAATATGTAATAGCACTGAAAAAGTTAAAGCAAAACAAAAAATTCTGAAGCATTTCTACAACAGTCTACAACACATCCACCGTCAAGATTTAAAGAGTGTACCAGACATAATACACATGTAGCTAAAAGAATAAATTCTTCATTGCGAGCTTAAAGTACTGTAAATCTACCAGACATGTTAGACGCATTGTAATGTTAACCACTACTCTTGTTTATATTAAACCATACAACTCTAAAACTAAAAATATAACATCTGCTAATTCTTTAGATTTATGACCAGAGTTTGATAAAAACCCTAAATATCTTACTACCGGATAGCCATTCTTTAAGCATATCGAAAAATAAACACAGTTTATCTACACGGCTAATACCAGAAGTTGAATCAATACTGATGGAAAAATATTTCGCTTTCTATATTTCTTTCACCATTTGTTGTATAAAATTATCTGCCATTATACCTATGAACTGCTATTGTTATATACAATTTGCAAGTGGATTTTGATTGTCTTATAAATGATGCTTTCTTCTGCCCACCATACATATTTATAATTTTTTCAAAGATGAATTTCCAATGGTAATATTCTCGTTTAGAAAACAAAACATGCGCACGTATATTTGCAGGCAGAAAAGTGAATAATTAGAAATTTCGCCTCCAAAATGAATATAGTAGGTCTATCAGTCGATCTATAATTTGGACATGATAATTATATAAAAATCTTTGTTAAAATAATGTAAAATTACTATTTAACAACTTTCTAAGATTCTACCATTCTGACGGCTAGAGCCCTATCAAAACTTGGTGCCTAGGGTCAAAACCCCTTTGACCTTCCCCTACCCCCGTTAATACGTCTCTGATATATATATATATATATATATATATATATATATATATATATATATATATATATATATATATATATATATATATGTATATTTATATGTATATATATATATATATATATATAGATATATATATATATATACATATATATATATATATATATATATATATATATATATATATATATATATATATACATATATATATATATATACATATATATATATATATATATAAATATATATATATATATATATATATATATATATATATATATATATATATATATATATATATATATATATGTATATATATATGTACTTATATATGTATATATATATATATATATATGTATATATATGTATGTATGTATATACACACACACACACATATGTATATCTGTGTGTTTTTTCTGTTAGAAAAGGGCGGTCAAATTTTTTCAAATTATAATAAAAACTTAGAGAAACATTCAATGCTGCCCGCTAACCTTTAATTTTCTTAACAGTAGGTTACTCTTATTTTAGGGTAGTTTAACCGCTTAGAGTTTATGCAACATATTCTAAGCCGCTACATTTCTTTTTGAGTTTATGATTATATTGATATTATTATCAAATTGTTAACTAACATTTTCTTTATTTGAGTAAAGATAAATTTAGATTTATCCTTACTTTGTACGTATTTTGACGATTTCTGTTTTATTTGGGTACACGTTTTTCACTTGATATTTTTTTAAAGAAAGTCAAAATAAAAGTTAATTTAAATTAAGATTCCTCCTCAAAGTTTTGTTACGCTTAACGTATTATAAAAACATATTCTGCTGTCAAAAAAATTATACAGGGTGGTGCAGAGGAAACGCATGGTTTTCATTATTGAATTACTGGGACACAATGGGTTGTAAATAATAAAAACAAGTAATAAAGGATAGGTATTTTAATGCAGTTTTTGAAATTACATACCATATTTAGGTTCAAAAAATGATTTCTTTGAGATGACGTCCTTCTTGCCGAATGCAAAATCGGATCCTCTTCTGAAAATTACGGACGGCTCTCTCCAACATTTCATTCGGCACGGCTTCAATTTGCTGACGAATGGAATTCTTAAGACCATCGAGTGTGCAAGGCTTATTTATGTACACTTTTGATTTCAAATATCTCCACAAAAAGAAGTCTCATATTGACAGATTGGGTGAGCGAGGGGGCCAGTGGACATCACCAAATCTCGAAATCACTTGACCTGGGAACATTTTTTGAATCACTTCCATGGATGCTCTCGCCGTGTGAGCTGTGACACCATCCTGCTGAAACCAAATGTCTCCCATGTTTACTTGACGCCTTTTAAGCTCTGGATGAAGGAAGTTGTTTAACATTTCAACGTAGCGAGCTGATGTAGCAGTAACTGCAGTTCCTTCCTCTTCAAAAACATAGGGTTCAACAATACCTAATTTTGAAATGCAGCACTACACTGTTACCTTTAAACTGTGCAGAGGTCTTTTGTGTAATTCTTGTGGGTTCTCCGATGCCAAATACCGACAGTTTTGAACATTGACGTAACTGTCAAGATGAAAATGTGCTTCATCACTCATGAAGACTGTAGCATCGGGATCTTCCGTAAACATTTCATCCATTATGCGACAATACTCTCTGCGCTGTACAAAATCCCCTTCATTAAGCTGCTGGACAACCATTGTTTTGTGCGGATAGAACTTGAGATCATCATGTAAGATGCGGTGAAGCGAACGACGTGACATAGATAGCGCTACAGCATGTCGTCTAGTCGATCGTCTGGGACTAGTAACAAATGCCGTTCTGACTAGGTCTACATTTTCCGGAGTACAAAATGAACGGGGAAGACCAGGTAATTCCTTTTTCATCACAGAACCGGTACTTCTAAACGCTACAACCGATCGGAGTATGGTATTTCGATCAGGCACTGCACCTCGACATGCAACTCTAAAACATTGACGGAAAAGACGTTGCACTGTGACTACAGAATCATTGTTTCTAAAAAACTGCTCGACAACGAACACAAAATGTTGTACGCTCCAATGCTTCATTGCGACTGAAACGGCATTGTTTAGGCCGTTTGCCAACATTCGTTCAAGGTCATTACCCCCTCCCGTCGCCGCAAATTAGCGGTTCGAAAAACATGTGTTTACTCTGCACCACTCTGTATTTATAAATTGTTTATTATATGGTTTTACGATTTAATTTCTAATAAAATTTTATTAAAAGTTTGTTAGCGCAACTATTTACGCAAGGAAAAATATTTATAAAAAAAAGTTGTTTTTTATCGGTTCAAAAAAATTTATCAATATCCTTTTAGAAAATATTTCATAAGTAGTTGAATATATTAAAACACGGATATCTTTGGAACTATATAAGGTAAAGAAGTGGTTGAAACCTTATTGGAAATGTAATTACATATATGGTTTTTTTCAGATGCGGTTACATCTGTAAAAAAATAATAAATATAAATGCCCTATTTTATGTAGATGTAGTTACATATTAGATTTTTTACTATTGTAATTAGGTTTAAAGGAAATTCTTTTAAATGTTATTAAAGAAAAATGACCAGATGTAGTTACATCTTCCAAACTTTCAAAACATTTTTTTATTTCTGTCACAGCAAGTTTAATTTTGTTATACTTAAAATATATTGATAATTTTGTTTCTATGGATACTTTAAATGCAGATTAAAAAAGTTTAACCAAAATGAATTCCTAAAGTTATAAATATAAAAACAAGGAATTCAAAGTTATCTCTAAGTAAGTATTATGTTTTTTATGCAGGATGTTGATTACAAATTAAAAAAAAAGGTATTGTTTTTTGTTGTTAATGTTTGTTTTGTTTGGTTATAAATTATTATTTGTAAAAATAATTTATACAATATTATAAACATAAAAAAAAATTACCGCAGGAAGTAGATGTTGGAGCACTTATCTTGTTAGGTTAACCTTATTCAGTGAAAATAAATAAAATTACTAATTAAACATAAACTTAAAAAAAAAAGTATCATATATATATATATATATATATATATATATATATATATATATATATATATATATATATATATATTGCAATTGAGTACCGTAAAATCCCCACTTAAATTCGGTCACTTAAGCTTGAAGATTCATACCCTTGACACATGGGCGCCGCAGAATTTTTCATGTTTCAAATACAACAATTTCACGCATTGTACAAACTCTAATTTAAGTATATCATACCTATGTCAAATAAGGAGGTCATGCGAAAAATCGGGATGATGAAGGCCTGGGAACAAATAAAGGGGACAGATATAACGTGAAGGCACAAATGTATTGAAATTTTTAACTTTACTGTTTTAAACTAAATTTATTTTCATCGGCAGATTTTATTCTTCGTAGTAAAATATTTTCAATTAAAAAAGTTATGACCATACATGTTTTTCAAATCCACTACCCCCCTCCTCCTCACCCTCAAAATGAGGTGTGGTAAATTTTGCATGGTCGTAACTTTTGGTATTACAATATTTTTAAACGAATATTTAAATCTGTCAATAAATGTTTGTTATTGCTGAACATTTATTTTCATGTTGATACATGAATTTTAGTGCGGTAAACAATTGTCTTCTTAATAAATGTTAACATTATCTTAAGCGTACACAATTATCTCAAAGATAAAGCAGATAAAAAATTTTATACATTGCTAGCAACAATAAATATGTAAAAGCATGTTATTATATGTTTATTTTTCACACCTCTATTGTAATAGCAATGTTGGAGCATTTCCTTTTGTATAGTAAAGAACAACAGAAAGACTTTCCTTATATACAGCAATTAAAAGGAATTAATAGTTTAAAACTTATTTTTTCACTAGGTTTTCATCCTATAAAAGGTTTCTCTTGAGTTTGAAAAAATCTATTTCTAAAGCAGATCTAAGACGGAATTCTACCTGAACTGAGCAAAATCAAAAAACCTTTTTTAAATTGCACTACTAAATATCATTGTTTTCGTAAGTTTTGATAAGTTCTTTTTGATTAAAAAAATTGACTATACTTTTAAAGGATTTCGATTTGAAAAAAATTCAAAGCTAAATATTAAACATTAAACTTATGTTTCTTGTTTTGTCTTATAAAAATATTTTTGATGTTAACTTATTTTGAATTTTAGAATGACGCTCGCTACTATCCTGCATACCTCTGGCCTGAAAGGTAATTACTTAAGTGTTTATAAATATTAGTGTGTAATTGTTGGCACTTCTCTTTTTTAATTTAAAAATAAGAAGAAGCAGATTGATTGATTTAGTAAATTTCTAAACAAAACAACAATGGAATGATTAAATCTACTTTTTAAATAAATATGCTTTTTTTTGTTTCTTTTTTATACAGAAAAAATATTCAAATGTTTGTGCCAATAAAAATTTGATTACTCCATAAAAAAGAAACCTAGTAATTATAAAATCACTTTAGAAAACTTTAATAAGTAAGTTTTTTATTAAACTTTATTATATATGTTCTTTAATCAGAACTTATTCATTGGTGGGCGTATAATGTAGAATCATATAATATATCTATTTTAATTCAGTTTGTTTTGTTTTTTATAACGTTCAATCAACATACTTTTAACTAACTTCATTAAGGTATCAATAATTTAATGTTTGATACAAATATAAAAAAAAATATAAAGGATTTTTTAACGTTTAAGTACGATAATTTCCATTTTATTCTTAATTTACCTAACTATTCGTAAAAAATTAATTGAAAGTAGTCTAATTAGTGACTGACATTTAAGCATATAACCAACCCAGCGGGCATCGGACCTGCATGATGTGTATATTTATGAAGAATAAATATATGAAAATTGTTTTTGCATTTGTTTGTCTGTTATTTTTTTTGCATGTTTTACTTTGAACAACCTGTCATCAAGGATCGTAACTTTTTTCCTTAATGAAAAACAACTGGTTTTTATCTTGCGGAGGTTCAAAATTTTTGTTTTATATATTTTATGTTATTTAAAAAAAAATGTAATTTATATCAAAAATAAGAATTTTGGAAGCAAAGTGTTAAACTAAAGCACAGTACCAGTTTAGCCAACTTTGAAAAAAACTTAATATATAATTTTATATTACAGGACATACTAACTAAGTTTGGCATAAATACAACCATAAAATATGTGCTTCCTATAAAGGAGATTTTTTTTATGTGATTGCTATAAATACCTTAGTTTGCTTAACAACAAACTATTTTACATATTGCTGACATTTTATTTGTGTAACATACGCTATATTCAGCTCTTGTATTTAAATGAGGACAGTACTAAAAGAAAATGTTTTATTTATAAATAACAATTTGTTAAATCAATTTAATCAATTAACTTTAAACGTTTTAAAACATTTTTCTAGAGTATATAAAGTATTACGATATTGTAACGAGAGAAAGGGAGTTTAAAACAGCCGAAAACTGCGTGACGTAATTTGTGGACGATCAATTGCTCTTTAAAAAAATGTTGATAAAGTACTCCTTATAAGCGCTAATGTTAAATACAATTGAAAATTGTAAGTTTGAATTTCAACAACCACCATTAATCAATTAAAAGATGGTAAACATATGTCTTATTACTGAAATTAAAAAATATTTAAAATCAAAAATTTTAATCAAAACTTGTTTTAAGTTTTAAAATGTTCACGATATTTTATGAAAATTTTGTTTGCATAATAAAAATAAAGGACGCGGAAACTCAAACAGATTAGGAAGTATTAAAACCATGGACCGTTAAAACAAAGTCCTATTATAAATAAAAAAACATTTTTTTTTATTAATCATTCGTTAAATCAATTAAATCAAATAACATTAAACATTTTAAAACATTTCTCTAGACCAAAATTCAAAATCACGTTTTAAGGATGAACCATTGCCTCAACCCGTGCCATCAGAGAATTTAGACAATGTTTTTTCAAACGATATTCCCGAACAAAAATTCAAACCAGGTACTTGGATAAGAGATGATGAAAATTTGAATGATGAACGTGTGCGTGATTTAAACCCAAGAACTTCGCGATTTAAACCCAAGAGCTTTGGTACAGAATGATGTTTTTTCAAATGATAAAACCATGCATCAATCTAACCCCAGAGCTTGGATGGAACAGGATAGTGCTTTTTTAAATGACGAAACCATGCGTCAATCTAATCCAAGAGCATAGATGGAAAGTGATGATTTTTCTAATGATGAACGTCAGCCTTTTATTCATAACGTTGCAGATGAAACAAGGTAATTGTTTATTGCAAAAATATAGCCATTGCATTTTTATTTTCGTTTCCGAGTAGTGCTTTTTTCTAAAGTGCTGTGAAAGCGCAGTGGTTAAAGCGCTGAACTTCTGAATCTAATGTCTAGAGCTAATATTTTTCCCAAATCTTAATAGGAGTAAGTGAGATTAGCTTAGCCTTAGATTAACTTATTCACATTATATACTACTCTATTTAGTTTTCTTATAAATAGAAATATATATAAATGTATAATATATTATATACACTTAACACCCCCGTCTTGTAACATTAACAGTTAAAAATTAAATTTTGTGTTATTAACTGTTGTGACGAAAAGCCTTTATTTCTTTAACAGAAAATCTTTTTATTTTATTTTCTTTAGTCCATATCACGATTTACAAAGTTTTTATGATGAATCTCCGTCGTCTGAACAAAGGTTTACGGAGGAAGACGATGTTTTTCTTATTGATGCAAGGTCAAAATCCAAATCAAACTGCGCTTCACGTAGACACTTATAATTGAAGTAAATTGAACTTTTTAGAAGGTCTAGTAAAATAAACTTAATTGTAATAATACGTTTCACTTTTTATTAATAAATTTGTGTTATTTTTTAATTTTTTTTATTGATTTATAAATTGCAAGTTATGACATAAAAATATGCCGTTAATGTGTGTAAATAAGAGCTTTTCCTATAAGTTAGGATTCGTTATATTGAAATGCTGCTAAAATGTAAAAATGACACAGATACATTTTGTAAATTTTGTGGTAAAGCGACATTTTTGACACAGAAATGCTATCTTTTTTTCTTAGTCTTCAATTTTGCATGCAAAATTGAAGACTAAGATCTGGGGACTAAATGTATTTTGCCTTTTTTGTGCTTCTAGATTTCAAAACTGCATTCCCAGCAGGCACAGCAACGCGACAAAAACGGGCATTTCACGTGAATTTTGGCACGTAACATTTAGGTCCCCATGAAATGACCAAAAAACTTGATTTTTGGACGTGCTTTTCACGTGTCTTTTGAGACGTGATATTTACGTGACTTTTTGGTCCCTATGAAATGACCGGGGGACGTGACTTATGGTCGTATTTTCAACATATCTTTGCAACGTGCCATCTAAAAAGTAATAAATTAGATCTTTCATAATTATCAATTGTCAAGTAATTATCTTAAATATTTTTTTTATATATAAACCTTGGTTTAGTTAATCAGCTTCATGTGTTCTTTAATGGATCAGTCTATATTTTCTCCCATAATAGCTAGCAACACAGAAATAAACTAAAAAGTAATGAATTAGATCTTTAATTATTATTATTATCAATTATCAAGTAATTATCTTAAATCTTTTTTTTATCTACAAACCCTGGTTTGGTTAATCAGCTTCAGCTTCATAGTTTTAATACCAAACAAAATGTCAAAATTGGCAGAGGTTTCTTAAAACAACCACATTATTTTTTGGACCAATTAATGTTTAGAACTTACTAAAAAAATGATCTTATTTGCTAATAATAGAATTACAACATAATGTATAATACAAGTATTGTCAAATAGGGTCATAAATAAATACTATATTCTGCAAGTTCACTATAAGAAAATTCGGTCAAGACAATCCAGTTACTTATATATTACTTATATAATTAATATTATATAAGTAACTGGTTTGTCTTGACTGAGTTTTCTTGCAATGAATTCTACAAAGTATATTATACATATAACACGCAAGAATAAAATGTACAATAAGTATACATAAGTATATTATATATATATATAGTGTATCTATATATATATATATATATATATATATATATATATATATATATATTCATATATATATATATATATATATATATATATATATATATATATATATATATATATAAATTTATATACATTATCAAACCAAAAAGATAAAATGAAAAACTCAAGAAAAAATTAGGTCAAATAGTCATAATTTATAAATAGTCATAATTTCAGTTGTAAATATTTTTTATATAAAATAACTTGTTATTCATAATCTGCAGCCAATCCATGAGGAGCACACTTTAAATGTTCTCCAATGAATCTATCAACGACTTCCCTTGTGTTAGTTTGAGATACAAGCGCAGCTAAAAAACAAGAAAAAAATATTAAAGAAAATTAATTTGTCATTTTTTATAGACTATTTTTGTTATTTCTATATTTTGTAAGAAACTAAATACTGCAAAGAAAAATCTATACATTTTTAAAACAGAAAAAATATTTACCTAGTATTGCCTTATATGACCAAGTCAGCTTAAACGATTTTTTCCCTTTGTTACCCATCTTGTTAAACTGTGTCTGCACCTGTTTCTCCATCAGCTCATTTAAACACCTACTTACCAGCTGCGAAGGTGACTGTCCACCCAGTTGTTTTAACGACTAAATTAAAATATTTAAAAATGAATATTTCATTATTTGAATGAATATTTCATATTAGATTCGTTAATCCATAATTTTATTTTTTGACGAGTGATTTTGCTTGATTAATGCCCAGTTTTATAAAAACCAAAATTAATAAAAAAACATACCAGAAGAGTATACTTATTAGAATCACCCAACTTTCTATCAAACTTTTCAAATTCTTCCATGTTGTCAAACTTTGTAAGGTGAAAACTGGAATCCACTGGAATCCACTGGCAACAATGTAATCAATATTATTAACATGAAAAGCATTATGCCGCAATTCAGTTAACTCATCTACTAAGGTACGCAAAAACACATTGAATGGTGGCTTTTTATTACCACAAAATAAACCAACAGCAAATGGTTCCATTCCTAAAATTGAAGCAAGTATTGGCCATAATTGGGTAGAGTTTGATTTGAACTAAGGTATGCCATCAATATTAAAAGTTAAATAAAGAGAAGTTTCTTTGATTAATTTGGAAGAAATTTGTTTTTAAATATGTGTTTTTAAACCCAAGTAAATGTAGTCACCATAACCTTCAATATTGATACTTGCAATACTTCTTTTAGTTTTTAATAATGTCCTAGAATCTAATGGTACACTTTGCTTACATTCCAAAAACAACTTTAATGCACCATTAATACATTGTCTTGTGCATCTATTTGTAAGAGCCCTGTGACGCAGTTTAGAACATAAGCTTGCATCATAAATACTATATTCATCTTCTTTATTACCATAAGAAACACTTTCTGAGGATGTTAAAAAAACATCTATTTCACTATTGCAATTGCTCAAATCACTTTCAATAAATAGAAAATCATTATCTTCTACATCTTTGAAACATCTGTAAAAATATTATCACTTTGTTAATTTCTTGTTATATCTGAAGAACCTTGTATAGATACAGACATCTGTATAACATCTAACCGCCGTTTCCTCCACAATGATACTGAACTGAAGACATAAACAAAATTTAAAGTTTATAATTTTTTTCTGCAAATTTTAAACTTATTTATGAAACAAAACCAACAGAAAAAATAAACATTTATAAAAAATACATAACTAAAATATATAATAGAGCCTTAAAAATATTTTTGGTACAAGTCAAAAGAAACAGAAAATATAAAATAACTTGTCATTAACGCATGAGTCACAAAAAAAACAAAGAGAGGGAAATTTTTTTATTTTTCTCATCATTATTCAATAACCTTATAAGTTATAAGGCTATTGGGTCTTACTAGACAATAATGTTCCTAGACAACAACAAAACAATATCATTGGGTCTTCCTAGTCAATAATATTTTATGCAGAACTTATCATTTGTCCATGTAGCCTAATAAATTTAATAAGTAGCCTAGTATTAATAGCCTAATAATTTAATAAGTAGCCTAAATTTAAATAGTACCCTAATATATTGAATAAGTTGTAACATAACTTATTTAATATAAAAAAAAAAAAAAAAAAAAAAAAATAAATAAAAAAAAAAAAAATAAAGAACTTCCTAATGTAGAAAATGGTTCTGAAGGGAGGCTTTGCTTCGGTGAGAGAAATGGAAAAAAGTTCTACCACGGAATCAGAAATGGAGAACTTAGACGAATTGATTACCACCCATCCCAATAAGGGTAGTAGCAGATTAATACTATGCTCAAAAAAACATAAAAAATACACTAACAAATATACATTTTCAAAAAGTAATAAAAACAATATATGTCAAGCAAATCAAAAAACATTAAACGATGAAAATAATAACCAATGAAAGTGCCTTTATACAAATGCTACCTCATTAAATTCAGATAAAGTAATTGAGTTATCATTATTAGCTTCAACGTACAAACCTCATATTATATTTATCGCTAAAACTTGGTTCAAAGAAGATTCTTTTGTGAATATTGAAAATTATTATTTACACAAATTTAACAGAAACGACAATATTTCAAACACAAATAATGGCGGTGGTGTAGCAATATATGTTCATGACAATATATCATCATTTGAAATAAAAAACTCTTCAATGAATGTTACGAAATCTGAACAAATTTGGTGCCTTATCAAGTATGGAAACGAAATTATTAAGCTTGGCTGTATTTATCGTCCACCGTTAAAATCAAAAATTATTTATAATGACGAAAAATCAAATAACACTAACATTGAAAGGTCAAACCAAGCTGACGATGAAATAATTCAAAGTATACAAAGAGCAATAATAGAGTTAAACAGAAAAATATATACCGGTATACTCATATGTGGTGATTTCAATTTTCCATACATCAAATGGTATGCAGATGGTTCTGTTCAAGTTAATGGTAATAAAAACAGCATTGGTGCTAGAGTTATAGATATTATTAACAATATAAACATCATTCAAAATGTAACATTTCCAACATTCATTCAAAAAAATAAAATGCCAAAAAATATATTGGACCTGGTCATAACTGAATCATCAGACCGAATCAAACACATAGAAAATTTACCACCACTTGGATTAGCTAGTCAAGGCCATTTGGTACTAAAATTTAATTATGATTTATCAAGTAATAAAGATAAAACTAGTTATTTAACATTCAAGTACAATTACCATAAAAGTGATTTCAATTCTATCATTAAATGTTTTCAAAATATAGATTGGTTAAAAGAGTTAAGCAACTTAAATATAAATGACAGTTACAACTTATTTTTGAATCATTATAACTACATAACAAATATGTTTGTACCAAAAGTGATATGTAAAAATAAAAACAAAACATCTTTGGCTCAATCGTACACTTTTAATCCTCATAAATAAAAAAAATAGATTATGGCGTAAAAATCAATCTTCAAAGTGGAAAATACCTGAGCTTGTCGAACAATACAAAAAACTAAAATCTTTTTTACAAGTACAAAAAAGATTAACTATTAAAAAATTTGAACATAGTTTAGCTTTTGATACAAAAAATCCCAATTGTTTGTTTAGTTATGCTAATAGTTCACGCAAAATCAAACAAAGCATCAAATCAATTCGAAATAAATATGGAGTTACTGGGACAGATGGTAGATTCATTGCTGACACATTAAATGATCAATTCAAATCAGTCTTCAACAATAATTCAGTTAACAAAGATTCTCCACTACTTTCAGATCGTACAACTGAGCGTTTGTCAAGCCTTCATTTTTCAATAGATGAGATCAAAAATAAATTAAAAAATTTAAATCCAAATAAAACAACCGGACCGGACAATGTCCACCCAATGATATTAAAACAATGTGCTAATGTACTATCTTTACCTCAAACAATTATATACAACAAATCACTATCAGAAAGATCGACTCCTCATGCATGGCGCAATGCAAATGTTACTCCACTATTTAAAAAAGGTGATACCAATGAACCAAGTAATTATGGACCAGTTTCTTTTACATCCATTCCATGTAAATTAATGGAAAGCTTAGTAACCAATGACATTGTAAATCATCTCTCAAAACTAAATTTAATATCTCAATCTCAACATGGTTTTGTAAAGAATAAAGCATGTGTTACAAACTTATTAGAATCCAATGATTATATTACAAAATGCTTAGCTAACAAAAATGCAGTAGATGTGGTATATCTGGACTTTTCAAAAGCTTTTGACACATTCTCTCACAAATTATTAATCATCAAGCTTAAAGCTTATGGAATAGTTGGAGACCTTCTTGATTGGATTAAAGACTTTCTCACTAATAGAAAACAGAGAGTAGTACTTGGAGAACACATATCTGATTGGGCTCACGTTACTAGCGGTGTCCCACAAGGCTCAGTTTTAGGCACAATACTTTTTAAAATTTACATCAATGACTTGCCAGACAATTCAAAATGTGTCAGTAAACTATATGCTGATGATTCGAAGCTATTGAATGAGCTACGAGTAAAAAATATTCTTAATGATACCACTGACATTTAAACTGATTTAAATAAAATCACTGAATGGACAAAAGTTTGGTTGATGAAGCTGAACCTAGAAAAATGTAAAGTTATGCATATGGGAAGTAATAACCCACGCTCAAACTATTCACTTCAAGATACAACCAACTATTTAAGTAACGATAAAGAAAAATCAGATGTAGAAAAAAATCTTGGTATATTTGTTTCAAGTAATGCTAAATATGTTAATCAAGTTATTCGTGCTAGTAATAAAGCTAACAGAATGCTTAATATGTTAAAAAAAACATTTATATCAAGGGATTTAATGTTATGGACTAAGTTATACAAAACATATGTCAGACCTAACCTGGAATATGCAATCAGTGCTTGGTCACCTTATTTAATGAAAGATATAAAGATTATTGAGAAAATTCAAAGACGATCCACAAAAGTCCCAACTATATGCAAACATCTTTGTTACACAGATAGATGTATTTTATTTCTAATTCAAACACTGGAGGATCGTAGAATAAAAGGTGACTTGATTCAAAAGTTTAAAATTGAAAAAGGTCTTACCATCATTAATTGGCACAATGAACCAATTATACGTCCAGCTCGATGTGGTCAACCAGAACAGTTTGTACGCGAATTTAACAGAAATTGCGATCCACGATATTATTTTTTTAGTAATCGTGTTGCTAAGCATTGGAATGCACTCAATGATGAAACAGTTAACTGTTCCTCGACTAACGAATTTAAACGAATGCTTGACAGTGCAATTGATAGTTGCCTATAGTCATTATATGACTTTATTAGGATCTGTATCCTATTTGCAACTCATATACTATTACTATATATTACTATTACTATATTATATAATATATTACATAATATATAATATATTATATAATAATATATATAATATATTATATAATATAATAATTATTATATAATTTATAATAATTTAAATAAGATAAGCTACATAGGCAATTTTGACAGTCTAAAATAATATATAATAGGATTGCGAAAAGAATATACCTTGTGCTTGGGTTCGGTTAGCGATTTTTAGCATGCACCAAAAGGTAAGCGATCTTAAGCATGCATTAAAAGGAGGTGCCATAGATTTTAAAATTTGCAGACTACGGAAAAATTTATATATCAAATATGACGCAAAGATCGTCTCAACACCATCCACAAAAATTTTCACCATGCTTTTGAAATCAAAAATTTCGTACGAAGCTTGTTCTTTGGATATTTACCAATATTTGTTTATTGATATTTATATTGTATTTATCAAAAAAATTTAATTAAAATGGACGAGAATAATTTGGGAGATTGTAATGTTTGTGAGATTGTTTCTTCATTAGATCTTGAAGATTTTGTTGGTAAGATTTTATATTTAATATAAATATATTTGAACAAATATATTAATAATGTTAATATAATATAGCATCAATTGATGGCATCAATTTATTTACATTAATAATATACATTAATCAATGTCATTAAGTGTATTTAAGCCTAATATGCACTAAAATAAAGTTAAACTACTTAAAAAAAAGTTAGTTAAAATGTTATTAACTTTGTTTAAATGTTCTGTAAGTATCAAGAATTGATACTTTCTGATAATATATCTAATGTATATCTTTAAAAGTTAATATATTTTGTTTTTTGCTTTTATATAAAATTGATGCATCCTTTAAGTATAACTTAAACTTGAAACTTTGCTCTAAGTTACATTCTTTTTGCATTTGATTTATGACATGAACTAATGAATTTTATAATTTATATTTTACATATGGCAAATATTAAGTCAAAAAATAATTATAAAAAAATTAATAATAATTATAAAGTTAATTTTTTAGTATAATAAACAAGTTTTAGTTTTTTTCAATATTGAAATATAGTTATTATTTAAAATTTTGTATTTCATCATTTTCATTTATTCACTATGTGCAGAACCAGGATCAACAACAGTACTTTTAGATCCCTTTGAAGAAACTCTTGAAGAACAACACATTCTCAGTACATATAGAGACGTTTGTTTAAAACTAAATAAGCATCATTATGTTTCAGCATTCACAAGAGGAATGGAAAAGGAATTAAAAGGTTTGCAAATTTGAAACATTTATACAATTCAACAATGTGAATAGAAGTATATGTATACTTACGTGTAAAATAATAGATGTATGTATAGATTTAAAATGCATTGATTTTATTTAAATTTTTTTTTTTTAAGGAATACAAGTTCTTAATTTTTCAAGCATTATTTGTTATTTTTGTGTATATAAAATTAAGATAAAATTTAAACAAAAAAAAATAAAAATTTTGGCCGTCCAAAAAAAACAATTGACCATCAATTCCATGTGTTAGAATTGTGTTAAAATAATTTTTTAAAAATAAAAAACTAAAGCAAAAATAAAATAATAGATTAATACCCTTCTATATCCTACAATCTTGGTTTATAAATATATTTTAAATGGTATTTTTATTTCATTTTCTGAAATAATTTGTTGTAGATATAATGGCAATATTTATTTATTTGTTTTATAGAATTGACAAAAAAAAAATCATAAAGTTTTTTTTGAAGATAAAGAACTTTCCTATTCTGGAGTTCCTTTTATTATATCTTCACAGTCTACTCCTGACTATCAACAAGGGAAAGACCACAATGTTGAGTACACAGACTCAAAGTAGAAAGACTCAAAGGCTGAGTACACAGAGAAAAAAAATGGTGAAGCGGTAAGTTACACAACAGTTAAGTTCATGCAAAAAAAATATTTCTTTATTATTTTTTGATTACTGTTTTATTTTATTTTAATTGTTATCAATATTATTTATCTTTAACATTTAATACATATTGATAAAACTGTTTTTTTCAATTATGAGATCTTTTAGTTTTTTCTTCAAGGCAGTAAGATTACTCAATTTAGTAAGTTCTATATAAGGAGAGGCCATGGTATACAATTGAAAATCTCGAGTCTTCATTTTTTCTTCTAAATAATCTTAATGAAGTTTTAATTTTAAATCCAATTTTGCTTTTTCATTATTTAATACATTATTCAACTCAGTAATTCTTCTAAAATTTTGTTGATCAAGGTTTGCTTCAGTATATTCAAGAAGCTTAACTTGATCTGACACTAAATTATTTTTTATCTTCTGTAACATTTCCCTGTCATGGTATAATATCTTTTACAACCTTGAGTGTCAGGATTTGAAATTTTTGTTATGTTTCTTGCGTTTGCGCATCTCACTCTCTTAAGTTGTTTTCTATCAAAAATATTTACATCACTAACCTCTTCAAAGGTAAGGGGCTTCATTTCAAAATTACCCTAGTTAAAATTATTCCTATTCGATTCTCCACCTTTTTCGCCCCAATCCACATTACCTTTATCAATTGGTTAAACATTCAGCCTCTTATTGTTTCTTTCTAAACAATATATTAGATAATACCTCTACCTCTAACTGTAACACAAAAAAAATGATTTTGAGTCTTTCATCTAGCTATGGGACTTTGCTAAATCCAAACTGTTATCTTATTACAAGGCATGAATCCTGATATCGCATATGCAAATTATAACAGTTAATTTTAACCCTTCAACTATTGCATCACTATCTGGTACTACTTTATTAGTTTGTTTTCCTTCTTTATCCCAAAACATGATCGTTGTCATAAATCATCGAGAAAGGTGTGTCCTGAGACCCTCAGGGTGATGCCAAAGTCGTCTTTTACATCTACTGCTCCTTGTTAATTGTTTTATTTTCTGGTTCACCTAAGCCAGACTTTAAATTCGTAAAATTGTAGTAATTGAATAATTGTCATCAGAGGTGCTTTCATACTGTTGTTGAGGACAAACCCCTTTTGACATCTCCAACGAGTACAAATCTGCGAATATTTTATTCTCCTGATTGCCATTTTATGTAGCTACTAATTCTAGTCATCTAAATAGAAGATATTAAGAGGTAAAATTAAGCTAAACAAAAATGTTATCAAAAACAGAAAGTACATATTAAATCTATAATTATATATACAGTCAGGAAAATAAGTATCCGAATAAAACATTTTATTGTGAAAAATAAACTTTGTCAGGTTATTTCTAAAAAACATGTTTTTGATAAATATTTTTATAATTATTCTAAAACCAAGTTTAATCATGATTTTATCTAGCAAAAAATTATTCAAGGGTAATTAAATTGCGTTGCTAAAATTTAATAATTCCCGAAGAAGTGTTAAAATTTCAACGAAAATATAATTATCTGAACATATTGTTTTATAAACGAAGTTTTGAAATTGACTATTAAAAAAAGTTTTTAAATCAATACTTTTAGAAATGTTGTTGTTTTACAAAGAGTAATTTAATAACTGATATTTTTTTAAATTCATTTGATTTACCATTGATATTATTAACCCTTTATTGTTCACTGTTGCCATATGGCAACAAAAACTTTGAATTGATTTTAATTGATTCCAGTTCCATAAATTATCAATTTAGTGATATTTTTACATAAATCCAACTTTGTTTTTCTTATTCTAGTCAATGTTGTGATTGTTGCGCTAATTGAAATTGGGGTAAATTTACCATATTTTTGGGTTACTTTTGTAAGCAAAAAGTACATGCAACTTTTTGCCCTACTAAACTGATAATTAATTGAAATTCTTCTCTTCTTTTATTTTTTTATTTATTACAAGTGTATAGTTGTTTTAAATGTGTTAAAATTAGGCTCTGTGTATAAAGCTGAATTGGGGTATAACTGGGGTAAATAAAATTGTTGCTGAACCGCAACATTAAACAATAGCGGCAGTGTCTTTTAATCATTTTTGTTTTTAATGTCTTATTTCAAAGTATTTATTTTATTACATAATTTTACTTGCTAAGTTAAATAATTACTTATATTTAAAAAAAATAAGAATCGCTGCAGATATTGTCTGACTGGTTACAGTTGTGTATACTGCACCAAGTGCAAATTATGTTTATGTTTGACAGGTGGGAAAAACTGTTTTCAAGAATTTCATAAAAAAGAATGTTAAGCACAGAGTTTTTAAGATCAAAGGATGTTATTGTTAAAACTTAGATTTGATTCTCTTTTTATTTAACATAAGCTAAATAGGTTAAATAAGCTTCTTTGATTTTCACATAGTCAATCTGACCTCTGCCCTCCACCCCGCCCCGGAAACTCTTTGCTGAGTTAAATATATTTCTCGATGTAGTAAATACTTTATGATTGAAAATATCATGTAATCTGAACAAGTTTTATTTAATAAGTTCTATATATAGTTTGCTAACATATTTAAAGATAATGGCATGAAAGCAATCTTTTTAAAAATTTTTGTCTATTACCTTTATCGTTCAATGTTGTAAACAGCAACAATTAAAATTTAGGTGTTACTGTACTTGAAAAAAAAAAAAATTTTTTTTTCATATTTTTTATAATATTCATTTAAAAAAACTATTTAAATAATTTCTTTAATAGTTTTTTCAATATTCGAACAATAAAGGGTTAAGTATGTGAGTTAAAATCAAGGAATGGTGCCAAGCTCAGCGCAATTCAATTATTGACTTGTTCAAGCAGTAAAATATTTAGGTTGATAAATAAAGTGACTGGAATGACATTAATAACCATCAGTGATCCGATTAAAAAGTATAATATGTTTGAATATGTGCAAAATCAGCCATAATCCGGAGCTAGGTGTAAAACAACATCAAGAATAGATCGACAAATTGTCAAGATGGTGCAAAGAATCTATCAGCACCAAAAGTGTCAAGCCTCCTTGAGAAAGATTTTGGGTTGCAAGTAAGATCATGTACTATTCGAAATCAATTGAAAGAAGTAGATTCAAAGCAAGAGTTCCGTGCAAGAAACCATTCCTTTCAAAAATTCATCAAAAATGAAGACTTGCATTTGCTAAAAAATATGTAAATATGCCAGTATCATTCTGGAGGAAAGTCTTTTGGACAGACGAGTCAAAATTTAATCTTGTGAAGTCTGATGGAGTTCAAAAAGTATAGAGAAAAAAAAGTGAAGCATTCACAATCAGTTGTATTCGAGGCACATTAAAATTTAGTGGAAGCAATCTTATGGTATGGGGATCAATGGCTTGGAGCGGAACTGGAAAACTGGAGTTTATTGATGGAATTATGGACTCTGAGGTTTATGTTAATATTCTCAATAAAAATCTTCTTGCTTCAACTAAAAAACTACGATTAGGAAAACGTTTTATCTTCCAACAAAACAATGACCCTAAACATACGTCAAAGAAAGCTAAAGATTTTTTTATTCAAAAGCAAATCGAGTTACTTGAACAACCAGCGCAAAGTCCAGATCTTAATCCAAGTAAACATCTCAGTGCTATTCTGGATAAAAGATGTGGCACACGATGTCTAAAAAGAAAAAATGAGCTAAAGATCATGCTCTGAGAAACTTGGGCTGATATCAACTCAGATGCAACAAAGAAATTAGTTGAAGCGATGCCATGTTGACTTGCAGAAGTCATAAAAGCTAAAGGTAGTATAACTCTATTAAAAAGTCATAAAAATAATTACTTGCAGAAGCGTTAATCTTTAAGCCTTAATCTTTATAATTTTGTTTGGATATTTATTTTTTATCAATCAAATATTTTTATCAATTAGATATTTTTATTAATTTTTATTTTTTACCATATCAGAACATAAGTAAGAGAAAGCTTCTTTGGTTTACTTACTTTTCTCCATTATTATATGTTTAGAATTAAGGGGTTAAAATTAATATGCTTGCAGTTCATTTTAAACTATTTTGCAATATACAATACATTAATTACAATATATAAATAAATATATATATATATATATATATATATATATATATATATATATATATATATATATATATATATATATATATATATATACACACACACACACATAAATACATACGTACTTGCATACATGAATCCATACATATATATATATATATATATATATATATATATATATATATATATATATATATATATATATATATATATATATATATATATATATATATATATATATATATTCTAATATATAGGCAAAAGACCATTCTTGTAGAAAACATAAAAATATTGTGCAGATTACAAAGAAATTTGATTGCCCTGTAAAGGTTTATATTAAAGAAATACTAGAATTTCCGGAGTTTAAGGTTTAGTACTTTTTTTTTTTTAACAAGCCAAGATGATAGCATTATATATATTTTTAAATCTATAACTAGAGTAACTCGTAATTTATAATATGATTACAATTAAGAAAATTCTTGATTAAAGTAACAAGTTTTAGTTACAAAAAGAGAGTTGACTCTCTTTTTGTTAATAGATTGGGCAATCTGCTTAAATTAGTTTGCCATTTGTCCATGTAAATCTGATCAATATATTAAACTTTACTAGAACCCTTTTATAAAATGTCTAATCAATAAAAAATTAATAATTTTTCTATAATAAATGTTTATTATCGCATAATCTTATATGTGTCATTAAACATTTATTTAAACATTTTTTTAATGCTTGATATAGATTCTGAATGGCTCAGGAAAGACACATGAAAAAACTCTGTTTAGCTTTGACTGGAAACAAAAATATGATTGTGTCAATAAAGTGAGATGTTTTATTACATATTTTTTTAACAATATTTTGTGTCGTTTACTTCTTTTTAGCAATTAACTATACTTTTTAAAGGCAGCAGGTCTCATTCTACCTATTTCAGACGAGCTTATTATCGAAATTAGAGAATTAGTTAAAGTTAGAGTTAATACTGTAACAGAGATGAGATAGCATCTGGAGAACTTTGTTCGCATCAATTTTAGTTCAGGAAGTATGCCAAATAAATCAAACAAACACTTTTTCCCACTGGATGAAACTATATTCAGCCATATGCTAAAAGCTAGAAAAAAATTTTGTCACTCCCTGATAGACCAAGAGTGTTTAAATAAAAAGGTAGCAGAATGGGCAGAAAATTATAAAGAAGCTTTTATAAAGTTTCGTCCGAAAGGTGAAAACAATTCAGAGGATAATAATCAAGACCTTCAAAAGTCCTTGTTCATTTTTCAAGATAAATGGCAAAGAAGGTTACTTATGCGTTATGGCAATGAGCTATCATTTCTTGATGCAACATTCCGAACTACTCGATATGCACTTCCTCTCTTCTTCCTAGTTGTAAAAACAAATGTTGATCATCAAATAGTTGCCATTTTTGTATGCGAAAACAACAGAAGCCATTAAAGAAGCACTAACGTTTATTAAAAAATGGAATCCTTCATTCCAACCTAAATACTTCATGACAGACTACTCAAACTATATAAATAATATAAATTCACTTGAATCAGTGTTTTCCGGTAAAAAAATTTGTTATAAAAGATATTTTATTAAAGTTTCAATATTTATTTTATTTGGAAAAGTCAACCATTGTGTTATGAAAAATTGTTCTTGGTTAAAGAAATTATTTATAAAAAGTATTTTTTCCAACAAATAAACTTGCCTTTTAATTATTTAGCTGTTTTGTTTATAAAACTTTGTAATTAAAATGTTTACCTTGTGATATTTGCACCACTATCATCTCATTGATAATAATATAATTGTATATAATAAAAGTATAAGAGCTTTTATAAAATTTAAAGTCAAGTAGAAGAAAAAAATCGCTCTGCATGTTTTTTTATTCTCATTTAAAAAAAGTTGTAGTAGCTAAAATAGATAGAAAATTGGTTAATGACTAATTACTACATTTACAACAGAAACTGTTTTTGCTTGCTTTAAACAAAAACAGTTTCTGTTGTAAATGTAGTAATTAGTCATTCAAAAACCAAAAAAGTAGTAAAATGTGTTGACTAAAGAAAGAAATTATTCATTTTATCATATTAATTACTTGTTATTGTTCATCAATGATGAATGAATACGTTCTTTAAGCAAGTTTTTTTATATGGAGTATTGTTGTCTTTTTAATGTAGAATGTAGTGTATTTATATGCGATTTTCATTGTGAGCAAGCTTGGGAGCGTTGGCTATCAAAATCTAGTAATGGGTGTTTAATTGTCAAGAAAGATGTCAAGGTTAAGTTACATCGAATAGCTCATTCAAAAACAATTGAGATTTGTAAAGAAGCTGTAAAAGCATTAAAAAATTCATCTGAATATAATAATCATCCAAAACTAAAAGATTATTTAAAAAATACTTGGTTGTGTATCAAAAAGGTTCGTATTAATGTTTTTTAGAATGTAAAATAGTTAAGTTTTCCTAAAACATGCAACTAACCATGTTGTGAATTCCAGTTGATTAATTTATTTTTACAAATATTTTTCCACTGACTTCATTTTCATTTTGATTTTTCAAGGGAGGAACAAGAAATATATTAAATTGAGGTAAAATATAAGGTGGATGGATGTTATGTTAGTATCACAATATATATTTATCAAAATAAATTAAGTTTATGCTAAGGTGCTAAGCAACTTTATTAGCATAAAAGTTGTAAAGACTACAACACATATTTTGCAACTTTAATATTTATGTCATGATCTGTCAAAATTATTTTTCTGTTATCCTTAACTTGCTTAATTTTAGAGATGGGTATCCGCGTACAGACTAGATAGACTCTTGCTGAATGTGAATACCAACAACGGAATTAAGCGTCAAAACCAAAGTTTTTAATACCGTTTCTTAGAAAAAAGAAAAAATTCTTCCCTTACCGCTATGCTTAGCATATGCATTAAAGAATTCCTTCCACGCAAATATGACAGGTTAGTCAGTTATTGTCAATTCTATAGATACTACCAATTATTTCAACAATAATAGTAACAGTAAACAATGGTAACAATAAATAATATTCTCCTAAATATTATAGATATTGTGAGATTTTAAAAATTATTTTTAAGTCTAACTGTCTTTCTATGCCTTTTGGAGGTTCAAGAACTCTATATACTGCACTGTAAAAAGCAATCATATTTTAGCTATGCCAATGAAAACACAAGGGCAAACTCATCATACAGAAAATACCATGAGAAAATACCAACATATTTAATTAATCGTCCATGCCCTTTGGTTAATCATTGCATGCGAATGATTGGCAAATTGCATGGTGTAGATCTTACAGGAATTAATGCTGTGACAGATAGGTTATACAATGTTGCGTCATTGAAGTCTAACAGTCGGGTAATATATCAGTGCTATCTAGGTGATGATGAACGTTTACCAATTTCTTGTCCATCATGGTTTAATTCTGCTTATCCATGCAAGCATTTTTTTGCTATATTCTTAAAAGAAAATCTATCTTGGTCTGCTTTTGGTATGGCTTATCAGAATTCTCCTTATTTTGTTTTGGATTTATTGATAGAAAAAAGTAGTGTAACAAATATTGTATATTGTCCGGGTTCCGTTTATTCTGTAGACGATTCCACAAATGTCATCAATGACAATGCAGCACCACAGACAATAGTTGATTCAAAGCAAATTAGGCAAACATTACCAATTAATAATAATCAACCATTTAAAACTACTTACCACACTGCGGCAGAATGTAGAGAATTATTGCATGAAATTAGTCAGTTGTCATATTTATGTGGCTCACAAAAAATAGATACTTTATTTGAAGAATTATTAAAAGTTAAAAAATGCTTGTCTGAAAGTCTTCCAACCGAAACAGGTATTCTTCTTCATCCAGTAGTTAAACCAGAAACTTGGAGCAAGTCTGAATCAAAGTTGCCAAAACTTATTAACATCCCAGTTACACGAAAAAGGAAAATGATGAAACGAGTTGGTGCTAGATATGACTTATGTTAAGCTGCCAAAGAAATTTGTGTAAAAGTGGAAAAGTCAGAATCTTGTTATTCTGAGATTGTTACTGATTACTTAATTGAAGAAAATTACAAAATCTTTACAGTTAGTCATGAGTCAATTAAAGAAACTACATCTATTGAAAACAACAAACACCTTCAAACCACCTTAAGCCAAGTTAATAATGATGTTCAATTTCAAACCGAGTTTCAATGTATTCAAAGTCTCAAATCGTCCTTGATTGGTGAAGCTGAACTATTTGAAATTGAAAAATGTCAAAAGCTTAATGACAAAATTATTCATTTTAGCCAGCAAATGATGGTGATTCAATTAAAAATTAATGTTGGTTTACAGGATCCCATTAAGGGTCAAATCAATGCCTTTAACACATATGAATCTACTACTTTTGTTCAACTTCTTCATGATGGGAATCTTCACTGGCTTTGTGTGAGCACATACAATGGTAAGCCAGGTGAGATTTCTATGTTTGACAGCCTTTTCTATAGCTCTATATCTGTCAAGACGAAAAAGCAAATATGTTCTATTTTACATTGCAAGAAAAAGTATATATTAGTTAAAGTATTACCTGTTCAACAACAAACTAATTTTTTGGATTGCGGATTGTATGCCATTGCCTAGGCTCAACAAATCCTAGAAAATAAAAGTATACCATCAACTTCCATTATGTTTGAACAAGGGCAAATGAGAAATCATCTCCTAAGCTGTATACAAAAGAACCAGTTAGATGTATTTCCAGTCACTGAAAATCCCTCACTGTTTAAAAAATGTTTAGCAAAGAACTTCTGCATCCCTCTGCATTGCTCGTGTCGTATGTTGTGAACAAATGAAGATGAACAAATCTTTAATAGGTATATTATTGCATTAACATTACTCTAAAATTTGAAATTTAATTTTAATAAATCATAAGTTGAAAAGATTATTTTAGATTTTTAACATAAGCATTATCTTTGGTATTAAGTGTATCTGCAAAAATTTTTGTTAGCATTTTTTATTTTACATTAAAGCAATGACTTTAAATTGCATGTTCATTGATTTAAATTTATTGAAATAATTAATAAGTATTAATTTTTTAAGGCAAATGGCTCAATGTTTTAATTGCAAAAATTGGTTTCATCGTGAATGTGAAAGAATTCCTCAAAGTGCATTTGAAAAAAAAGATGAGCTTTGGAGTTTCATGATTGCTTCAAAGGATGTACAATGAAGTAATATTTATTTAAATTTATACCAATGCAAAAACATTTTAAATGCAGTACTTGAGTACTTTTTGGGAAAAGATGTCACAAAAAAGACTACTTTTAATCACTATATGTTCCTGGTAAACAAGAGCTCTAAAATAAATTGAGAGGCTACATTGAAAGAAAATAACACCAAATTTAATGTTTTAAAACTGAGCATTTTTTACTTCAGGTTAAAAATTGGTTATTTCTATAGCTTAAATGTTGAGATTTTCTATATTATATAGACTTTTAGAGTTTGTTGGCACAAAGTCCAGCAATAGATAGTGGTTATTAACTTTTGAAAGCGTCTTTTTTGGTACTTCCTATCCCTGCTAGTCAAGCTATATCTAATATATATCTAGGTATATTTTATTTAATAATTGTTTTATAGCAAAGAAAAAATTAATATTAGGAAATATAAAGAATAAATAAAGATAAAAAAGAAGAAAATATGTGTTAGATTTTGTAAATATTTGTTTTTCCTGTTTCATAATTATGTATTACCAAAATTGTAATCATTAATTTAAAACTATAAAATAAGTTTGCAAGGATAGTTGGTTATAATGCAGTATGATATAACAAATAGTCCTTATTTTGTGGATCATAACTTTATTGAAGATTTGCAAATAATAAGTTGCTAACGTAAAACAATTTTCTATTTTGTTTATAGAAAGTAAACCAATAAAGCTTTATCCGAACCTGCTTAGCACAAATGCTAAAAGCATCACTTCTAAAACGGTTATTTTCATAGCCACAAAGATTTTTAAAAAGATTAAAGCATCAGAGCATTAAAATCCTTTCCTATAAAATCAGATTCTTCAGAATATCCTTGCTACATCAACTTCAAACTATTAGCAATGATTTTGATCGTTAAACTTCAGGAACTGATGTTTAACTTTCGAATCATAAACTAGAAGCTGATATATATTAAAAACCTAAAGGTATTTCTAAATCTATAACAAAGAAAAGTAACTAAAGGGTAAGTTTTCTATTTAAGTTTTTGTTTATTATTTCTAAAATGTTTCTTTTATTATTGCTCTATTTTTAATCATTTTATCTATAACTTGTTATTTGTAATGAAAAAATTTTTTGTGTTCTAATTGGGTCTATATTTAAGTATACATATCAAAAATGTTTTAAAAATAATTTCACCTCATGGTTTTCATGTTAAATATACATCGAACTAGATTCTGAAGATTTGAAGCTCTAAAATGTTTGTAAATTTGAAAATTTCAAAAGAAAAATAATAAGACTTTAAGGGTTTTAAAACTTAATAATTTCAACCTCATGTGAATTGCATGGTAGTTTGTGTTTAAAAAAAGATTCCGGACCTCTTATCTGCCAAAAAATGTCTTAATCTTAATTAAAAGCTATTAATTTGCCAGAAAGTTTTCAAACAGAAATATTTTTTAAATAGAATTAAGAAGCAGCCTCATTTCATAATACAAGATTTGACCTACTTTCTGTTGATCAGTTGACTCTCAACGCTAACTTGTGAAAAAGCAACCCATAAAGTGTTCAATTTACATCAGAATCTCCATAAAGTGTCAGAGCAAGGGTAACACTAAACTATGGTAACCAATTTAGGAAACATGATAACGGTAAGAGAAGAGACGTATTTTTAATCTAGAATTAATTTCTATTTTCTGTGTTGTGTTTATATGTGAAATATTCATTAATTATATTAAATGATAAAATTTATGTTGCATTGTAAAAATGGCTCATCTGGTATTTAACAAATATCACTTGCCAGCACAGGCAGAAATTTTTTGAATTAGTAAGTTTATTCAGGAAATTGTTAATATTACAAGTAACTATCTTTGATTGTAAGACATAATTAGAAATATATGGTTGATTAATATCAGCTATAATTTGATAATTTGGTGGTGCATAAGTGAAAACTGTTTATAAAAAGCTTTCTTGATGATTACAAAAAACGTGTAACATATCTTAGTACCGTGAAATGTTGTTTCTTTGAACAGTGGATAAATTTAAAAAAAAACTTTGAGTTAAACTCTTTTCAGTAGAGTTTTTTGTCCAAAGTTACCCCACTGTTCTTTGAACAGTGGGGTAACTTTGGACAAAAAACTCTACTAAACAACATTTGATGGTAGTCTTGAAAAAATTAAACTACTTGGAGTCGTTAACCAAAGTTGTCAGTGATGAAAAGCAACGATACATGATCCTATTTTACCATCAAAATTAAAATTCTTTGAAATGGTATCAGGAATTAAACACCTTTCTAAATAGAGTTTCAAACAGATAAACTTTTGGCACCATTTATGGTACCAAAAGTTTATCTGTTTGAAACTCTTTTTACCATATCTGTGATATAGTCAAATTCTTGGTAATATAGTCAAAGACAAAAAATGATGCGCTTTATTTTTAAACTTGACATAAAAGACTTCAACTTGACATAAAAGCATTAAAATGGGCAAATAGATGCAGCATCATGCAGGAGAAGCAAGCAGTTGCTACTGTGAAAACTTACAAAAGAAAAAAATTTAAAAAGAAAAAAAATGTGGCATTAAAGCAAAAAATTGTTTGCAGACTTGTTCAAAGTTAAATTGATTTCTTATCAAACAAGTCTGACAAGGTTGCCACTAATGCAGAAAAGTAAAGTGACTTTTGAAAGAGTAACTAGAATCTACACTTTTAAAAGAGTCTGATAAAAAAAATTTATGTTAAAAAAAGTTAAAGCAAAATAGGAAGATACTGAATTTGATTTGATTGAAAAAAAGCTAAACAAGGAGTAGACATTATTTTAAATGTGACATTTTCCTTTGATGATATTTTATTGTCATGTTAATAAAGCCAAATTTTAGATTTTTAGTACTTAAAAAACCAATTATTAATAAAGTTAACTTTTAAGAAATATTTTATGACTTAACTTTTGTAGAAAGGTAAAATCCTCAATCATATAGTTATTAGATTTTTGGTATAGAGTTTTAGGTGAAATTATTATTTCAAACCTTTTCAAATACTTTTTTTCATTTAAAAGATGCTCTGACTATTAAAAAAAATCCTAAAAATTTTTTAGGTAAAACTTGGAAAAGTCATGTATTTTTTTTTCTGGAGGGTAATATGCTGGAATTTTAAAATCAAATATCCTTAAAAAATAGGAAAATAGTCCTAGTAAGTCATGAAATTTTGATTTTGTTATTTCTAAAAGGCATGTTTTTCAGCTCTGGAAATAAGTTTTATAAGTTGCCTGTTAACCCTTTTCCTCACTTTCTTAGTAAATTTTTATTCAATTAATTTCTGCCTTTGGCTTTCTTGGAAGTGAATTAGTATAATAAAAAAAATTGCAACTTAGCCTTAAGTACAAGCTTTTTTTTTGTTAATAAATGTTTTTCCTTCCAATTAAAAAAATTCTTTAGTTCCAAATTTGCTGTCCCTTAGTTTATGATTCAAAAGTTAAACACTAGGTTTCAGAGTTTAACTATCAATATCATTTCTAAGAACAAGCGACAAGAGGTCTATAGACTCTAAAATCAAAAAATACATACTAATTTTAATATATGTTAACTTACTTAAGGGAAATTTAAATATACAAAAAAATTTATCAAGGTAATATTTGTAAGTTTTAATTTAAAAAACACATAAGAACATATATATCACATAAAAAGTATATGTATAGACCACAATACAATGAAAATATGGAAGAGCATATACAACTTATAAGTAATGATATAATATACTAATAATATAAGTAATGTTCAAAAAAGCTCAAAAGCTACTGAGAGTTAAGTTTACCAAATTTATAGCTATTTTCAAAACTGTTAGAAAAGTTTTTTTATAATTCTTTATTAAAAACTCATGTGAAATGGTAAGAATGTAATTTTGTGAAAAATTTAGACTTATTTAGATTATTAAGATTTATTCAGGCTTATAAAAAATTTATTTAGTCTAAATAAAGATTTTATAAAATTACACCTAAATTAACACTTTTCTAATAATATAAATCATAAAAACACTTTTTAGTTATTATTAAGGTTCCTTCAAATTTAAGGTATAAAATAAAGAATAAAATATGAAACTAAGGCAAGAAAGAAATTTATATGTATATAATATAAAAATATATTTTTATATTATATACATATAAATATAAAAATATATTTTTATATTTATATGTATATATATATATATATATATATATATATATATATATATATATATATATGTATATATATATATATATATATATATATATATATATATATATATATATGTATATATATATATATATATATTTATATATATATATATATATATATATATATATATATATATATATATATATATATATATATATATAAATTAGTAAAAACACTAAACACTTATCTAACTTTTATCCTCTAGAAGATAAAAGTTAGATAAGTGTTTTCATTAAATTATTATTGGTCTGTTCTTTAAGAACATTGAGCACACTATTTGTAGAATACACTGACATAATTTATATATATATATATATATATATAAATATATATATATTTATATGTATGTATATATATATATATATATATATAATACATATATATATATATATATATATATATATATATATATATATATATATATATATATATATATATATATATATATATATATAAATATAGTATTCTACAAATAGAGGGCTCAATGTTCTTAAAGAACAGAGCAATAATAATTTAATGAAAACACTTATCTAACTTTTTACTTCAACTTTAAGTTTCACCATTGCTGGATCATCAGGAAGAGTTCTTCCTGAAGATAACTCATCCTGATGATCCAGCAATGGTGAAACTTAAAGTTGAAGAAAAAAGTTAGATAAGTGTTTTTTACTAATTTAGATGCGACATTACAAGTTATTATAAAGACTGACATTTTTTTTTATGATTATTATAAAACTGCAACAACAAAAATTATGTTATCAGTAAAGTAAAATAAAAATAATTATAATAATGAATATATAAACTATATTACAAAAAATTAGTAAATATAATAATGAATATCTTTCCAAGTTTCTAATCACAGGTTTTCATTACGAATAAAAAAAGTTCCAAAACCAACGATATTTTGGAAAGGCGACTTTCAAGTTTTTATCACGTAAAATAGTCACCTGGACGAGGTCACGTAAAATACAAGTGATTGAAACGTGAATAAAACGTTGCGTGCCTACTGGGTTTACTAATAAGGAGTACTTCAAAAGAAAAGTAAACCACTCCCCGAAGTCTCTTGATTACAATTACAACAACATTTGTATCAGATTTTCTGGGATTTTAAAAAGAGTGTCTAGAGATCTTTCAAATAAGTGGTTGAGAATATTTTGGGAAATAAAATATCATAATCGTCTGAAGATTTTGTGACAAAAATCCTGTAAGCATATCGGAAAATAGGCTACAACATTAGATTTTGATATCTGCACTTTCATTTTGACTTCTTTCCCCATATCTGTGGTGCAATTAGCGATGAAAATGGTAACCGTTTTCTTAAAGATAATGCGGCAATGAAAAATAGGTATCAAAGAATTTGGAGTCCTTTGATGTTAATAGACTACTTCTTTGTAGATGTTGAGCATAATCAATAGAAAACAAAGTGGTGAAGTGGAACGGAATAAAAATTTATTAATTGTTCTCAGATTTCAAAAGTTATAAATCAACATGCTTTAAATTGAGGGTCATTGAATATATAATAAATTATTTTAATGTCTTGTCCGAGAAAAATCTTTTAATAAAATATTTCATCCTTATATTTTCATCAAACAACATTTTCCAATAATGACGAAGCATTTCATATGGAACGTTGGAAGTCATTGTTGTTTCTCAAACACTTTTTATTTCTACATTAAAACTAATTCTTCTTGCATGTCTTTACTAAAAATCTTTGTTTTTAAAGTAGTTCTTCAATGCATTTGAGGTATAATAACAATTCGCAAAAAATAAACTTTCAAGTTGGACAAGAGTTTTATACTTGACACTCAAATTCAAACATGCCTTTTTTTTGGAGAAGACAAAAAATATTAACGTTAACTTTATACAAAATATGACCGCGGTTTACCCCTAACAAAGTATTGGCTCCTAATAAAATAATAACTCATTTCTCCCCTAAGCAGTGCAACTGGATTAAAACATTAGATATGCAATAAGTAAGTCGTAATGAGTAGTCGCATTACGTAATGTTCATTATTAAACTTTCAACCACTATCTGATGTCTGGAAATAGCCGGTTTGCTCATTAAAGAAGTTTCAAAGAATAGTAAAATTTTACTTTTGCAGGCAAAATAGTGGACGGCACCGCTAGTGCAGACACCCGCACCAAGATTTGTGCCCAAGAGTTGCACAAAAATTTGATAATTTTAGCAATAGTTTGCATGTAATTAATTTGTAAAAGTTTTTCAGCATAATCCCTAAATTCTTTAACAATCATTTTTCAAAATTTACTCAGATACTTAACGAGGTGCTTTATTCGCAATTTTAACTTACCTTAGTCAGCACTAAAAAAAAACAGATTACTTAATTTTATATAGAGGACCTCGTCTATGGAACAGAATTCTTGACGACAAAAGAAAAGTATAGCCTAAATAAAATCTTTTTAAAACTTAGTTAAACAGCCTTTGCTCGACTTAAAAAGACAAACGTATTTTGTATATTTAATTTTAAAAGTTAGTCGAACATTTACTTACTTCAGAAAATTTTTTTTTTTTACTTATTTTTTTTTTAAATGTGTTTTTGAAGTTTTATTTTATTTTAATTACCATTTTTTTAAATTGTTTTATATGATGAGTATTTGTATAAAATGGGATATTTAAAAAAAAAGTGTATCAACTTGTTTTTATTTTATCAACCATAAAACCTAATTACGGACGTTTTGAAGTAAAAATTAAATAACTCACATATTAAAACAAGTTTCAAAAAAATAAAAATACTAAAACGTGTGCAACGACAAGACGTTGCACACATTTAACCGAATCAACACCACAAGAATAAAATAAACAAATGGGCTCTTCTATTCGATCAATGTTTTCAATGGAACAATGAGTCTCGAGTTTTTTTGTTTTTTTTTGATAATCAAAAAATAATTACCGGAATTATTATTTTATATATATATAATCAAAATTTTTATATATATAATCAAAAATTTATATATATATATAATTATATATATATATATATATATATATATATAATTATATATATATATAATTATATATATATATATATATATAGAATTATATATATATATATATATATATATATATATAAATATATATATATATATATATATATATATATATATATATATATATATATATATATATATATATATATATATATATATATATATATGTAATTTTTATATATATAATCAAAAAATAATTATCCGGAGTTATTATTTTATATATATAATCAAAAGTTTATATATATATATAATTATATATATATATATATATATATATATATATATATATATATATATATATATATATATATATATATATATATATATATATAATTTATATATATATAATCAAACTTTTTATATATATAATCAAAAAATAATTATCCGGAGTTATTATTTTATATATATAATCAAAATTTTTATATATATAATCAAAAGTTTATATATATATATAATTATATATATATATATATATATATATATATATATATATATATATATATATATATATATATATATATATATATATATATATATATATATATATATAATTTATATATATATAATCAAACTTTTTATATATATAATCAAAAAATAATTATCCGGAGTTATTATTTTTTTGCTTGTTTTGTTATATTTTGAATTTATTTCAAAAAATATTGACAATATTTAAATTGTTTTGCATAATATTAATCAGCGTAAAATTTGGCACAAAATATTGTTTATACAACTTTTATTTTTATTTACAAAACTAAGTTACTTTTTTCTCATATTTTTGTTAATTTAATTTTTTTAGATTTCACGTTGGAAACAAACACGAGTGTAAATATATTTTCGAATTAATCTTTTTTATTGTTAGATGTTTCGTGTATTGAAGTTTAATTATCAAAAAATTAATTAAAAAATTCAATATAATATGAGGAGCCCATTTGCAAAACACGCTAAATCTGAGTAAATTGATTTTTAGAAAACCACGAAAATCTGAACTTTAAGTTGCGTACCAACATAAATACGCAAATAATAAATTTTGTCTCTTTTTAAAACAAAAAAACTTTCAATTGGTGTAATACTTATATAGATGACAGATTTTAGTATATAGAATGTGAAAACGGAATTAACTCAAAAATTTTTTAATTTTGCGCGTTTTTGCAGATGGGCTCCTCACATAAAAGATACGGAGCTTTTTATAAAACCATCCGTAACTAGGTATTATCCATAATTAGGTGGTTTTAGAGTATATATTTTACTTTAGAAGTTTTATTTTAGTATTTATCAACTCGTTATATATAATGATTATTTATATATAATGAACACGTTGTATAAACTTTTAAAACTAATTTTTTAAAATTCTTACTTTATTTATTCAATATATAAAATTTTATTTTAATATTGTTATTATAACTTGCTCTATTTTGTCATAAACATTTGTTAAACCACACGACAACTGTATTTTTACAGTAATTATATATGGTAGAAAGTTGGTAATTATTATCTTAATTTTAGTTACTGATAATTGCCAACTATGTCAGATTTAGTATAAATAACGCTGTTATATTAATAAGAATATATAAAAAAAAGTTACAAAAATTGCGTTGAGTCGATCTTCCTAAGTCAGTTTAAAAACAAAGAAATATTCACAACACAAAGTGGCAACCCTGCCAGGACGCTGGAAACTACTGAACACTCTACAAGCTATCAATTGACGTAAGGAATCAAAGATTACTATAGAATTTAAAATGCCTTCTAAGCAACGCGAAGATCCAATTGCTAAACTATCAAGGAAATTGGAACTAACATTAACAAAAGTTAAGCAACTTGGCCTGGATAAAAGAGTTAAAAAGAGACAAAGAAAATGCCAACAATGAAGAAATCAACAACTGGTACGAACAACAGAACAACTTAATTAAACAGCGAAGCGAACTTCTGACCTCACTGGAAAAATACCGTATAGAAAGAGAAATTACAAAAAAGAAGAAGATACACGAAGAGATTGCTCGTGAAAAAAAAGAACTAAATGAACGAAAGCAAGAAACAACTAAAAGCATGCACAGTGCACACACAAATGATTGTAAAGCAAAACTTCCCAGACTACAAATTTCGAAATTTGATGGGGCTATTCTGGATTGGGTGCGGTTCTGGGAATAATTCAGCACAGAAATTGACAGCACAAGCTATCCTCCAGTAACTAAATTATCATACTTACGTGAACTATTATCAAACACGCCGAAAGAGGAAATTTCTGGACTCCCTTTTAATGCAAATGGTTATGAAAAAGCAAAAATTTTTCTAAATCAAAAATATGGAATCCCTTCTGAAATTATACGCCAGCATGGTCGTGATATCATGGATCTTCCCTACTTAAAAAATACCGACGTGGATCAAATGCATAATTTTTACAGAAAATTAAATGTAAGCATAAACTCGTTGAAAACTTTAAACAGATTGGAGACATCCGAAATACTGGTACGCGAAACTCTCGACAAACTTAGCCCTGTTAAAGCTGATATTACTCAAACAGATCCAAAATGGCAGAAATGGAGCTTTGAACAGCTAATTGATGCCCTACGTGAATATACGTTACAAAACCCAGAATCATCTATTGGACACCCAAGAAATAATATCAGAAAAGAAAATTCAAAACCCCACAATAATTGGGAGCACAAAAATCAAATTGAAAAACACTTCCAACATAACGAAACTAGAAAAATTGGCTGAATCTACTGCAGTTCGCAAAATCATCGCAGTCACGAATGTACGAAACTTCACTCAACACAGCAAAGGAAACAATATCTTAAAGAAAACCATTGCTGCTTCCACTGCACGTCAGCAAACCACACAGTATCCAACTGTTGTAGCAAATGTTCTTGCTACCATTGTCAAGGAAGGCATCATTCATCTATATGCACTGGGGTTAATAAAGACGAATCAAAAAAGGGTATCCTTATGACTGGATACAAAGGCAAACTATTCATCCCACAGTTGTTGTGAACGTTGGCAAATATAAAGTGAGAGCACTCTTGGATACGGGAGCTGGTAGTTCGTATGCTTCATCTACGCTAATCAAGTACCTAAAGTTTGAGCCAAATAAATGGGAATCGAAAAACATTGAAAAAATGACTGGATCAGTGCATCAAAACCGTCCTTTGTTCTACACAACTCTATATTCAATAAACGGACGCAACAGCCTTGATATTAAACTCTACAAGTTAGAAAGGAAAGTGCTTACAGTACTACAAAATCCGAGGATATCCGTCCTAAAAAGAAAAAGTCAAACACTTAGAGAGATTGCATTTTTATAATGTAGATGATTACGATATTCATAAAATTCATCTTATAATTGGTGCTGGTGATATTGCAAGAATAAAGTTGAAAGGTTTCAGGGCTGGAAATGATGGAGAAGCTATTGCAGAAGAAACCATATTTGGATGAGTGGTTATGGGACCAGGACAAAGCATCTCGGACTGTTTATATTTTACAAAGTCAACCAACGACTGTTACAAAGAACTATATAGCTTGGATGTTCTTGGTCTAGAAGATCAAAGCGAAGGGAATCTAAATGAAGTATATGAAGAATTTAAAGAACAGCTACAACAAGACTCAACTGGTTTTTATCACACTGGATTACCGAGGAAATGGGAATGTTCAAAACTGGAATCTTATTCAGATGGGAGCATCTCAAGGTTGCATAGTTTACTAAGGAAACTGGAAAAGAAACCAAACGATCTCATAAAATATAACAATATTATTCAAGTACAACTCAAGGATGGGATAATTGAGTATGCACCAAACAAACCAACTGGCAAGCGAATATTCTACACGCCTCATCGAGCAGTGATAAAAGAAAACTCCAAAACAATCAAACTAAGGATTGTTTTTGATGCGTCAGCTAAAGAGTACGGATCACCCTCACTTAACGAATTTTTACATATTAGTCCTCCATTGCAACCCTTACTACTCAATGTTATTTTACAAAACAGATTGCAACTTGTTTGTCTTACTGAAGACATTAAACAAGCCTTTCTACAAATAAGAGTTGATAATAAAGATCGTGATGTTTTCCGTTTCTGTTGGGTTTCGGACTTGAAAAGTAAAGAAGTAATAACTCTAAGATTTACTCGAATCCCGTTTGGCTGCGCATCTAGTCCCTTTATTCTTGGAGGAGTAATCATTTATTGACATATGAAAAACATTATCCGCATAAAAAGAATGAAATTCAGATAATCAACAAGGGCATTTATGTTGATGATATAATCACTGGGGTAGTTGACCTGGAATGTGTCGAAAAATCGAAACAAACAGCCATTCATTTGTTCAAAAAGGGAGGATTCCAGCTTCACAAATGGCACTCGAACTTTTCTGTATATGAAAACAATGATTCAAAAGAGAACTATCATGAAGTTACCATCAATGAACAAAATAAACGTTATTCAAAAATTCTTGGTTTGTTGTGGGACAAAAATGAGAACACTTTATTAATGGATTGTAGACCAACTCACCAAACAAACATCACAACCAAAAAAGGAATTTTAGAAAGTTTGGTCAGAGTTTTTGATCCACTTGGTGTGATTTCCCCAATAACACTAACAGCAAAACTTATATATAAAAAAAATTGTAATTTGAAGTTTGCTTGGGACGAATAACTTTCACCTGAATTAACAAAGGAATGGATGCTTTGGAAAAATACTTTACAAGACTTTACACTAATACCAAGAAGTATAACTGTTTATAACTGAATCATAAAATAAAAAAGATTGAAATCCATGGATTTGGTGATGCAAGCAAAGATGGCTGCTGCAGTGCAATATATGTAGTAGTACATCAAGGAAACAAAGTAACTCAAGGATTGTTTACAGCCAAATCACGCATATCAAAGCGAGATTGTTCTATTCCTAGACTTTAATTGAATTCGGGACACATGATAGCTAATGCTCTTACAAACGTTAAATTGGCACTTGAAGGACACCCGGTTATGGAGATATACAGCTGGCTTGATAGTTCAGTAGCACTGCATGGGGTCCTTAATGACAATCGTAAATGGAAGCAGTTTGTATCAAATCGTGTCAAAGAAATTAATAAACAAAGTTGGATTATCTGGCGCACTGCCCAACCAATCAGAACCCAGCTGATATTGGAAGTAGAGAAATTAAAAATGGAAAAATTCCACAAATATGGTTCAACGGTCCAACATGGCTTGCCAAAAAGAACAAGTGGCCACCAAATATAGCTCATACACAAATGGAAGAAGTAATGAAAGAAGTTAATCCAACAAAAATACACAACTTTGCCATAGTCGAGAGTTTTAACTACTTTGAATTTATGAACAAGTATTAACTCCCAAAAGTTATAAGAGTAATGGCATGGATCTTAAGAATCATTATCAATCTCAAAAGTAAAAGAAAATATTGAGGTGTGCTATCAGCAACTGAAAGGAACAACGCAATGCAGAAGCTGATCAAAATTACTCAATACGAATTTGAAAAATCAGAACAATATAAAGAAACTTCAGAAAGATTACGATTAGATAGAAATCACGATGGGCTATTAGTTTGCATGGGTCGTATAAAGGTGAGCACCAAATATTTTTACCTCGCAAGCATCCCTTTACAAACTTGGTTATTCAAAGAGCACATGCATAGACTCACCATGGGATGGGTGGTCTAACAATGTCCAAGTTTCGTGAGCATTATTGGACAGATACCTTACGTAGCCAAGTAAAAACAATAATATACGATTGCAATTGGTGTAAAAGATTCAGGTGCAAACCATTACTAGCTCCATTAACAGCTGATTTGCCAAAGTATCGAACTAAAAGTAAATAACCCTTTAAACTATTGGTTTGCATTTCGCTGGCCCAATCGAATATAAAGTAAGCAAAGAGTGTTACAAAAAATCGTACATTGCACTTTATACATGTGCAACTTCAAGAGCAATCCATTTGGATCTACTAAAAACAATGGAAAATGAAGATTTTCGAAGAAGTATAAAAGAAATGATTGCAAGAAGGGGCACACCTGCACTCATAATAAGCGACAATGCTAAAACATTTGTAAGTACTGCAAGGTGGCTCCGACAATTGCAGAGAGACCCGCTGATAAAAGAATACTTAGGTGAAATGAACATAAAATGGAAGTTTAATTAAGCAAGAAGCCCATGGTAATGAGGTTTCTTTGAAAGAATGGTGGGGTTAGTAAAAAGATCATTACACAAAGCAGCTGGAAGGATTCGTCTGACTTTCGAACGACTTAAAGAAGTTTTGAATAATATTGAAAATACGCTGAATAACCGACCATTAGGATACATTGAGAACAATATTCAACTTCCCATACTAACACCAAACATGATTTTACATGGGAAAGGTATTACGATCCCTTCCAAAAATGCAGAAGATGACGATGATGAAGATTTTAACAACAAAACGACTACACGAGCAATGCGGTATATCACGAAATGCAAGAACTTAGCGTGGAAAAGATGGACAAACGAGTACTTAAGATCGTTACGAGATATTCACCAGTGCAAAGACTATAACCTAAAGAACACAGCAGTGGGAGAGATTTTCTTACTTAAAGTAGAAAAAAAGAATAGAGGTGAGTGAAAAATTGGTATGGTAATTAAACTTGTACGCGGAGAAGATAATATAATCCGCGGTGCTAAATTAAGAACGGGAAATAATCAAGTAGTGGAATGACCAATTCAGTTGCTTTATCCGTTGAAAATTTGCCAAGATCCTACTGAGATCAAGGAGTTCCTAAATGATTCTAAACCTAGCGAAAACATATCAGCAGAGCAAACAAAAACTCTGAAGCAAAGAACTTCACGAATGGCGAAATCAAAGGCTGAGGAACTTATTAAAATAACAGCACTTGATGAACATTTTGATGAGAATTTGTAGATACTCTCTAAAAATTGGGGGAGTGTGTCATAAACATTTGTTAGACCACACGACAACGTCTAATATTTTTACAGTAATTAATATATGGTAGAAAGTTGGTAATTATTATCTTAATTTTAGTTACTGATAATTGCCAACTATGTCAGATTTAGTATAAATAACGCTGTTTTTTTAATAAGATTATATAAAAACAAGTTACAAAAATTGCGTTGAGTCGATCTTCCTTAGTCAGTTTAAAAACAAAGAAATATTCACGACAATTTAATGAGTAAATAAAGTACTAATTAAATAGAGCAAGTTATAATAATAATATATAAGTGCAAGTATATAACAAATATTATGGAAATTTTGTACAAAAATACATTGCGCTTATTATAGGGGCTTGACGACAATACTTATGTCTTCTACTTGCTCCTGTCGTCCTTTATATTTTGACTTATTTTATTGAATTTGAAAACAAGAACATTGTAAAATTTAAAAAAAAAATTGTTTATAATTTTATTTTTGTGACATCCTAAATACAAGTTCTAATGCAGCTGTTGCAGTTTGGGATCTATATCTTTGTTAATACCTAAAATAATTAGGGCATTAGTTGAAACATCCCTCTTCAAATCGAGTTAAAACTAAAGTGAATTTGTTAACTTTTCTTTATAGCTTTCGAATAGGAAAATTAATATGTTGACAAACAGATAACCCATTCTTTTTTATGATAATTTATGTTTATGTGAAATATTATTGTGATAATTATGATAGTATGCACAAAAGCTTAATAACATTATTAATTTACGTCATCATGAATAATTGTTTCTGTTGATCAAGGGGTCAACAGAAACATTATAAAAAAAACCGGGATCGCAACGCAAGTTTTGAATATTAAATAAATATCTTATTCAATTTTTATATTAAAATTTGCTTGAAGTAAATAATATTTTTTTTAAAAAAGGGTAATCGATCACATCCAACGACCCTCCCCTCCCACGGTATTACCATAAAAAGTTTGTACGAAAAAAAAGAGAGAAACAAATAAAATAAAAATAAAGAGAAAAAGAATTTTTGGAGAATAAAGTTTGAAAAATAATGGAATAAATAAAAATAAAAAGTTATTAAAATAATGTTTTCCAACTGCAATGGCATTTAAATTGAAAGTGAAAAAAAGAAAAAAGAAAAAAAAAAGATTAATGAAATTATAAGCAAAGAAGAAAATCAACAAAAAAGAAAAAATACAAAAACGGAAAACGAAACATCTGAATGTGTATAAAAAAGTAATGAAAATCGAACTAAAAAAGTAAATTAATGAAATAAAAAGAATGAAAAAGAAAGGAAAAAGAAAAAAATATTTTAAACGTCTTCATTTTAAAAATACAACTTGAAAAAGTTTGGTAAACCTAGTTTATTTATTTTTTTATTTTTATCTCATAATTTCTTGCTATTATTCATTTAATATTATGGTTTATATCTATCTTGATTATCTAGTTATGTTGTTAGTGTGAAATGATTTTTTTTTCTTGATTTTTTTAGCGTATATGTTTTTACTTATTAGTTTTTGTTAGCCATCATTGATTTATTTTTTTAATAGTTGCATATTTATTTCGCATATATTGTTCATTTAGCCATTTATTGTTTTAATCTATCATTTTAGTTTTATAAAGTTTTTTATGTACTTAATTTTCTAATTTGGTTTTAATACTTGTTATATATTTTGTTTAATATATTATATTAACTATGATTTAAATTATTTTTTTATTATTATTTTATTTTATGATATTATTATCATCAATATTATTATTATTGTTGGTATAACTATTTGGTGTCACTCCATTGATCAGGCTTTTGCATTAGTGACGCCTTGCTTGTCAAATAATTATTTGTTTAATCTTAATAGTTATGTTCTATTATGATTATATTATTATACAAAGTTCTGTTCTGTACAAAGACAATGAAAAAGAAATAAAAATAATAGCAAAAGCAATACAGTTGGGCTGGAAATCATTGCCAGAGGAAAGAATGTCCATGAAAAATGTAAATGTTTATTTTTAATTTGTTACTGTTAAATATTTTACCTGTTGTAAGTCCCATATGCTTTCTAAAAACATCATTTCCTACCAGAGTTGTACAAATATTTAAAAAAATAAGACAACTGTAAATAAAAATAAGACATAATAAAGTTGATATTCTATAAAAAGTAAAAAATAAATAAAATAAAAGTGCGAACTCTTAGGAGGTAATTAGGATTATGGTATTTTAATTTCACAAATGCTTGATTACTTGATATCTGTGAACCCAAAAAGGTTTTGATTTAAAAATTGGAAGTCTAAAGTTCCTAGTAATAATATATTTATATAACAAATATATGGTATCTGCAATACAAAAATATATTTTAATATTATAGCTATTAAAAGAGTTTCATTCAACCAATGAAAAAAAAGAATTACTTAGTGTAGGTATCTTTTGCTAAATTCCTTAAGTAATAATAAATAAAATAACTTGAAAAATTTATATAATGAATTAAAAATTTTCAGTTTGATCCTGATGAAGAACTCGAAGATGACGAATCTTATGTAAAAGCAACTGAAGATTTTTTAGAGAAAAATTATGCAGATGATAGTCTTTCATATCAAAATAATAATAACGAAGAGGTTCCTTCACCTTCACCTGCAATATTACTTGAACCAGAAAAAACCATTCAAGGTGTTTATTTCAATTATATAAATATTATAAATTATAAAAGATTCCACAACTTTTATAAGTTTTGTTTAGATTTTAATATCCGACAAACAGATGAATTAAGTATAGCTTTGTTAGATATAGAAGAGTAGAGATATCTATAATGGTAATAAATTCTAAAGATAAACGAGAACATGACAGAGTAAAAAATGTTAATATTAATTATCATTATTACTATAATACTAAAATACATTTCTTAATTACAGCAAATAGCCTTTTAAATATAAACTTTTTAATTTCTCAAACTTTTGTTTGGGATGTCATTTGGGGAGGTGGTTGTTTAAAGATGGACCCCTAAATTAAATGAAATCAAACCAAATAAATATATTTTACTTTAGTGGAAAAAAACAACAGAAAACCCCTGATTCTTTTTAAAATTAGTCATGATTGATGTTGATGAAGAATAATTGAATTTTTTCTTACAATATTCATACAATATTGAAATTTAATAAAATATTTGTACCTTTGTTTCTTCAATAGACTCAATGCGATCTTGAAATAACTAAAACACCTAAAATGGGAGAATATAAATTAGTTATAGTTCTCTTCAAAATAAACATTTGAAACTCGAAAATGATTTGAATTGCAGGATTTACTTCACAAAGTTTATCTGTATTTGTTTTGATTTAATTTGTTAAGTTTATTTGTATATTTATAAGTATATTTGTGTTTGTAAATATTTTAAGTTAATATTATTTAACTATTCTTACAAATCAATTGTAAAAAATTTCCAAAATCTCGGCTCATGCAGTAACCTTAAACTTTGACTTTGAAAATACCTAAAGTAAATTGAGAATTTTCAAATGAGTCAGATATATTTCTTTTAAATTGTAGAATGGCATGTTCAATAGAATTGTTTTTTTGGAATCCATATTGATAGCTGTATAATAAATTGTTTTTTGAGCAACGCAACATATTTTAAAGAAAAACACAATATTTTTTAATCTTGACATGTTTCCTAGTTAACATACTACATTAACAAAAGATAAAATTACAATTTAAAACTCTGGATATAAATATAAAATCAGAGTTTAAAGACATTACAGAGAAATATTAACAGACAAATAGTATTGTTACAGACCAATAAAAATTATAATACAAATTATGATACCGTAAATAGCAAAAAAATAAAAATAAAATTATAAGTAAATAAAAATAAATAAATAGACAAATTTATATTAATAATGAACAGTTTACTTATTTAAAGATAGGTTTTCCCACTTAATATGGAGTGCTTCTTTAGTTTTCAATTTATTTTTCTTAGAAGCAGAACCCAAAATTTTAAAACAATTATAGTTACTTAGATTTTTACAATTAACAGATGAAATTAAATGCTTATAAACATTAGATTGCTTGTCACTTGTAAGATACTCATGAATCCTTGTTGTTAAGTGTTTAGAGGTTTCTCCAATATAACTGGCATTACATCCTGGATAAGAAAATTTGTAAACAGCATTGGATTTGAGTAGCTTAGGAAGTGGATCTTTTATACATAAACAGTTTTGTAATTTGTTGGTAGTGAAAATTAAATTTACCATAACATCTTTACAATATTTTTTAATGATTTTATTAACTTTAGATTTAGTAAAATTTGAGTAAAATCCTATAAATGGAAGCTTATAATATCTTATATTTTAGTTATCAATACTATTTTTAACAGATGGATTTAACTTTTTATCAACAAATATATTAATTTCAGTGTCAATTATTTTAGGTGGATATTGGTTATTTTTTAAAACATTAGATTTTTTATGCCCTAATCAAATCCTAGCCATGCGTTGTTGATTTTATACGTTCTATCAATTAAACAACGTATAAGGATAATTTTATAACAATAGAGAACAAAACTGGAAAATTTTTGTAAAAGACCAGTATATGTTTTTTTGTGATAAACTGATGTGGAACGTGAAACAGAATTATTGATGAGAACATCTAAAAATGCAATTTGATTATCTTGTTCTTTACCATAGTAAATTTTAAGTTTTTATGTTGTTTATTAAGATGTGTAAAAAGTTTCTGAGCATCAAACTCTGAATTAAAAATAGCGATAATATCATCCACATAACGTTTATAGAAAATCGGTACGGAGGAAGAGCAATTACTAACCCATTTTTGTTCGTGAAACCCAATAAAAATATTTGCTAAAAATGGCGCTAAAGGAGAACCCATGGCAACGCCATCTAATTGATCATAATATCTCCCGTTAAATAAGAAATGAGAACCGGATGTTGAAATTTGAAGTAATTTTTTGAACTGAGCTTTAGAAAAATATTTTAAGTACGTTTCATCTTTAAAGTATAAATCAACAGCTATATTTATAGTTTCAGGCGGTAGAGAAGAATCTTTACTGAGTTTGTGCATCTTGGGTAAAGCATAAATTCTTGCTGTTTGTGAATCAACAGGATAAATTTTATTGTAAACATCATTTTCAAAACAATTATGTTTTTTATGTTTCCTAAGATACCCTTATAAAGATTGTTCTATTTTAATAGTTGGATCGTCTTTTTAACTCCTTAAATTTAGTTTTATCGCTTATAATGTTAGATAAAGATTTAATATAGTCAACCTTATTAAAAATAACTATACCATTTCCTTTGTCTGGTTTTGTGATTATAATGCTTTTATTTTTCCTTAGTCTCTTCAATATTTTGTGTTTCCTTAGACTACCTTCAGATGGTGTGTATTTATATACATAAATGTTCGCTAAATGAGAAAGTTCGCTTTTAAGTTGAGGTTCCAAATCACTGCTTCTAAGTTGAGTGTTGAGAAACTGTGAGAAAATCCTCTAAATCATTTTTTATAAGCTGTCATTTAAAATTACTTCCCTCAATTTATCTTTTTTTTTTTGTATTTTATTGTTCTCCTTCTGCTCACAAATTTCAACGTTGATCAATAAATTGTTTATAGAAAGATAATTATAAATTTTATTGTGCGAAATTCTTTCTAAAACTTTAGAGAATACAGAAAGTAGTGAAATTGGACAATAGTTGCTTATACTCTCAATGCCACCACCTTTCTATGTTGGTATGACTTTTGATAATTTTAGAGCTTGTGGAAAAATTCCCTGTTTAAGACATATTGAAAAAATCTTATTAAATATATCTTTTAAAAAATCAAATGAACTACTAATAACGTTGCCATTAAAACTATCAGAGCCTACTACTTTGTTAGATTTTGACATTTTAAAAGCAATTTCAATCTCCTGTAAAGATAATTCAAACGAGTTCAAAGAAGAGTTTAGAGGGAAACATAGATCCTTCATTAAACTGGAAAAACGAATTCCTAAGAAAAGCTATTTGTTAGGAATTCTTTCTGCAAGATTTGGTCCCACAGAGACAAAATATATATTAAATTCTTCCGTAATTTGTGTTTTATCAAATAAAAATTCCTTATTATGTTTAACCGTGTTTGGCAAAGAGTGAGATGTACGTATTTTAAAATTATTTTTTATTTATCTAGTAAATTTAAATAATATGTTGTTTTTTTTCTCGAGGTTTTCAAAAAGTTTAGCGTAATTTTTATTTATAGTTTTATTTTCATTTGTTTTACATTTTAAGTAATTAATGTATAATTTTTGTTTAATTTTTAAAGACTCCCGCAAACCTTTTGTAACCCAAGGCGATTTAATACTTTTAGCTTTGAGATTTAAGTTAACTTCAGGGAAATTAGTGTCGTAAATATCATAGAAAATTTAAAAAAAGGAGTTATAAACTAAGTTTGTATCATCAGAGGTTTTAACAATGCCCCAATCAATTAAAGATAATTGTTCTTTAAAATATTCAAGGTCATTTGTAAAAATGCGCTTTTTGAAAACTCGTTTTTCATTAGGAAGTAATTTATTATCTATATTCATAGAAAAGAAAATAGAAAAATAATCAGATATGTCATTTTTAATTACGCTCTTTGTTAATGATTCGTTAAAAACATCAGTGGTTAAAAGATTATCAAATAAAGAAGCACTTGATTAAGTAATTCTTGTCGGTTTGCTAATCAAAGGAATCGCACCATTTTCAAAAATGCCATTATAAAACCTTTTAATATTATTATTGACGTGGTATTGAAAACAATCTTAATTCAGATCACCCAATAACTAGATAAATTTATATTCGTGGTTACTTTTTTTAATAACGTCATTACATACAAACGAATTAAAATTTTTAAATTCACCTGAAGGTGGGTGAAAACAACAACTTAGAATTTTATCTTTTATTTTATTGGTTAAAACTTCAATCGAAAAAACCGCTTTTTCAGCCATCAGTGATGCTCACGTCATGCGGGTGAAATATCGTAAGCTACTTTTAACATAAATAAGAACGCCTTCGACACGCTTATTTGTTTTCGTGCCAATGAAATTACATTAAAACCCGGCAGTTCCAAATTTGTAAAAAAATTTACGTCATCGGAACTGCACCATGTTTCTGTTAAGCAAATTATTGTAAAAAGATTACAAGTTTCTTCGATAAAATTGCTAATGAATTCAAAATATTTTTCAAACTTCGGATATTAATGTGAATTGTGTTAATATTATTTTGATCAAAAAATTCTTTAATTTCATGTGTATAAAAGTAGTTTTTTCATTTATTTTGCAAAGCACCAGAATCAGTAACATAATTAAGATCAGGATTAGATTTATCGTCTAATAAGAAATCAATAATTCGAAAAAAATTATAAAAAATATACTCAAAATTTAAGGCTTCGTAAGAATCCATTTCATTTTTGTTTTTTTATAATCGAAATGAGATCAAGGAACTTCATTTGCAACTCCCGTAGGATTAATTTATTATATATAACTATAGCATACTTACCCTTTGCCCTTAAATCTTTTGCCTCATTCAGGAGTTTTTTTTCGCAAATCCAGCGTATGATCACTATAATCTTTACTTATGTAAACTTATTGAGTCCATGTTTTCATCGTAATATATTTTCTTAAAGTTGTGGCTTTGTCTTTGCCTTTGTCAATATCTACTGAGCTATATTAGCATTTTGCCGTCAAAGCATTTTTAACTTTATATTTTTAAATGTTCTGCCGGCAAATAACTCATAACTGTTTACGGGCACTGTCGGCAATTACCTGTTGCGTATTTTTTGTTGTTGATGTTTGTTTAATTATATAATAAAATCATATTTATAAATATAACTTTTACAACATAATAAACACAAAAAATATGACTGCAGCAGGTAGAGGTTGAAACACTTATTTTCTTGGTCCGTTAATCACATTTAGTCAAAATTATAAAAAACGATTAATTAAATGTATTAAAACCAAAATCGCCACTCAAGGTCTGTCACTTAGGCTTGAAACATTTAAATCTTAGACATAAATAAATATTTTAAATTTTTTTTTTTATTATTATACAGACAGCTTAATTGTTAATTTATTTTGTAAAAATAAAATAATAAAAACAATAACTAGCATTCGATATTTTATTTTAAATGAGAACAGGGGTTGGGAAGGAGGCATAAACTTCCTTTTAAACGCTCTGCCGCGGTGCTCTGTGATCCGTAAAAACTTCCTGGGACACCTAAAAAAAAAATAATTATAAAAATAATTTAAATGAGAACAGCTAGATTCAAACGAACTTTCAAATCCATCTCATAAGTTCGGTCAGCATATACACTCTAATCAACACACCAAAATTTTTTGTTTACTTAAAAACTACTTCCTAATTACACATTTCAAATCCTAATAACACATCAAAGTAAACAAATTTAACATTCAAATAACAGTTCGCAATAGTATACAGCAATATTACAAATTTAACATCGAAAGTTATGAAAACTAGTTTTCTTATGTTATTTTATAATAAAGTTATGAAATAAAATTGTTTAAACCAATTTTTTTGTTTGGTGACATATTTTTTGTATATCTTCGTTAATATTAGTGTTTATAAAACAATTTATTGTTTATTATTATTAGTAGTACTGTTTAGGTGCATTGTCTGTCTTATTTATAGTTTAGGTATTTCTCTATTAATCTTTACTTTTTGTCTTGACAACTGTCAAAATATGCTTTGTTCGAAAAATATTTCTCCTTTATTCTAATGAACTTCATTTATTTCTTCAGGCGTTCACTGCTCGTGTGTGACCATTCGGCGAATTTTATATATGCCAGAATTATATATATGCCAAAGTTTTTAAATAATATTGGGTCTAGCCCGTTAGGGTTAGTGTTACGGTCATCGAGCACGACTATTTTCCAAATCACAATTACTGTCATCGCGAAGAAGTTGTTTGTCTCTGGAAGACGCATGGGCTAGTTTTTTAGTCATAAGTCAGTTATAAATCCATGCATAGATGTTTAATCCATCATGGTTTTCTGGAGTATGACTGGGCTGGCTTGGTGTAGTTAAGAGATAAATCTTTTACGTTGCTTACTAAAAACACAATACTCTACTGAACAACATAAACAGTACGGACTTACACATTACACCTATACACCCTTATGCACATATAGCCTTTTTACATCGTTTGCATGCTTTTTGTTCTTTTTTAAGATTTTTTTTTTGTAATTATTTTAGGTGCTCCCAGAAGTCCTTACGGTGTTATCACAGAGTACCGCGTGAGAGCATTTAACAGGAGGTTCATGCCTACTTCCGTACTAATGTCGCTTACTGGGCTTGAGCTGGCATCGAACCTCGTACCTCTGGGTTCTGAGCCAGAACTCTAACCACTGCGCCACGGCTGCTCTAAATAATACAATGTCTGTTGTTTTAGTTATAGAAATGTCTGATAAACTATCTCTGTTTGAACTCATTCTTATTTAGGTAATATTTTCTTTTAATATTTAGTATGTGGTTGGAATGTTAAATGCAGATTTGTATGTTATGTATATGTGGTTATCATGTGTGATTGTTTTTCATTTTAGGATTCATATAAATATATATTAGAGCGATTCTTATAAACTAGCGGCTTTCAATATGTTTTGTTGATGTATTATTTTTCGTTGTTATTTTGCTATGGTCTCAAAGTGATGTTTAGTTCAGACCGTGGAGAAAAACTTTTGGGTTTCCATTTAGATATGGTTTTAAGGTTGCTTTTAATTTAAAGCGTAGAGTAATCTTCGCTTCTTGGCAGGGAGTTTGTCATCATGAAAAAATTTTAAATTATTTATAGGTTTATTGTTTGAACATGTATTAACTTATATCAAAACTGTGAAAATTTCTTTTAGTTTGATTATTTTACGTCTATGTTACCACTAAGTTTATAGTTTTATGGTGTCTGTCATTTAGTTACAAATCTACAAACATTAACGCTTGTTTGCTGTCTCACTGCTTTTTTTGACTTTAAATTATCTTCATTAGTTATCTGTTACCTCTTACTAATGTTGCATTTGGTTATTACAGGCATCTTTGATAAAATATTTTTCTCTAGGATCAATAAAGAAAACTGTTTACTCCATCTATCGAAAAAAGAAATTTTGTACCATTTACTCTGGCTAAATTGTTTTCGTCAAAACCACATAGCAACATGAGGCAGTATAATAAAGGCAGTATAATAAAGATATCAATAAGTCAAATTTCTCACATCAATTAAATAATAAATTAGTTACCAAAATATCAAAACACGTCCTAACAGACGATGAAAAAGAGCTTTTAAGTTTAGGATTAAAGTTTGTTCCTTCAATTACAATACGTCACTTAATATTCACATAACGGCTTTTGAAAGATTTAAAACAACCCTTCTCCAACAACTCTATTTCGGGACCAAAGAGATAACGATGTATTCATTTCATAAAAAATCAAATTGGTCTCCCCTATGACGAATAACAAAACTATTATAAGTTATCTTAACTTATTAGAAAGCGCTATGACCGCACTTGTTTTCTCACAACTACCGAAAGATGAAAAAAATTTAACTCCTGAACTTATTCACGCACTAAACTCCCTTATGCTTAATCCCACAATTACCATAAAAAGGCCGACAAGGGGGTATTTGTATTTTAGACAAAACGGACTATGAAGAGAAGATCTATCAGATAAAAATACATATAAACTACTCTCAGAAGATCCAACAAAAAGAATAGCAAGAAATGTTAACAATCTTATTGATTATATGTTTCTTTATCATATGATTGATAAAAAAACATCGGAGTTCCTTCATCCAAAAACACCTCGTCGTACACCCCTGTTTTATGGCCTTACCAAAATTCATAAAATAGGCATTCCCTTAAGACCAATTGTTTCTGGTTGTGACGGACCAATCAACAACTTGTTGTTCTTTATCACAAAATATATTCAGCCAGTTGCTGAACAACTACCAGCATACTTTAAAGAAACAATACACCTCTTTAATCTCCTTCAATCTCATGTACTAGAAACCAACAATTATATCTTTGTCACGGCTGATGTTATATCTTTGTATACAAACATTCCTCACAGCGAAGGCATTGACGCCTTGAAATTTTATTTAAAGAGAGCACCGCCATATAAAGGACCCATAAAACGCCCATCTATTGCTTTTATTGACATTATATTAGAAACCATCCTAATCCACAGCAACTTTAAATTTTCAACTGATCACTTTTTATAATTAACAGGTACTACCATGGGAACACGTATGGCCCCACCCTATGCTAATTTATTTATGGGTAGAATTGATGAGAAAATAATTAACCAATTTTCAATATGGATTTCTTTTTATAAAAGATTTATAGATGATTTTTTTTTATTTTTCATGGGCCTCCAGAGAAACTAACACAAGTTTTCGAATTTATGAATGCCATCCACTCCGCAATCAAATTTACTTATAATAATTCTAACAATTCTATTAATTTTATGGATCTAACAATTATCAAAAAGCTAGATGGAAAGTTAGAAACAATAATATTCGAAAAGGCAACAGATACAACAGCACTATTACATTATAATTCATTCCATTCCCCTCATCAAAAAAGCAACTTATAATAGTCAAGCGTTAAGATACAATAAGATTATATCAAACAATTACAACCTAATAAAAGAGCAACAACAACTAGCACAAAGTTATACGAGGTTACCCTATTTGAGGCTACCCTATACGAGGCTACCCTATTCAAGGCTACCCTATACGAGGCTACCCTATTCAATCTATTAACAAAGGTTTTAAAAAAGCACTACGACATACACAACACGAACTTGTCTACAACAAATATAAAGAAGAAAGAGAAAAAGAGAGAATTTTACCGATAGTGACAACATTTGGAAAAGTTGGAAAACTTATCAATAAAATAATAAAAAAGCACTAGAATATTGAGGAACAGGATACTGATCTTAAAAATATATGGCCAACTCCACCTATTGCGAGTTACAAAAATATTAAATCGATCAGGAAATTTCTAATCCAAACGGCGCATAAAAAAACATAAATGAAAAATCCATATATTTTTTTCTTTTTTTTTTTACTAAGTTACAGTTCCTAGGTGTTACTATTTAGGTGTTATAATATTATTGGTTTACCTTACATCATTTTTCTAGTTTTATCCATATTTGATTGTTTAGAATTAAACTTTTTATCGTGCATTTGTTATGGTCTCAAATATACATTAGTTCGGACCGTAGAGAAAGCCTTATTTTAAAATATTTTTTCCCGCTCTTTGCATTAATTTTGTATTTGGTATATTTCTCATGTTATTCTATTTGACAAAATACCAATTTAACCGAAAATTGTCTGTTTTTCTTTTATTGTATTTTTACTAATATATTATTTCATATAAGTTTTACTCTTTGTTAACCTCGATTCAGTTATGTTCTTACTTATTTGTTGATGAAGTTTTTTGTATCGCTTTTGTTATGGTCTCAATAAAACGTTTAATTCGGACTATAGAGAAACCTCGTAGTTTATATATATATATATATGTATATATGTATGTGTATGTCTGTATGTATGTATATATGTATATATATGCATCATAAATATGTATGTATGTATGTATGTATGTATGTATGTATGTATGTATGTATGTATGTATGTATGTATGTATGTATGTATGTATGTATGTATGTATGTATGTATGTATGTATGTATGTATGTATGTATGTATGTATGTATGTATGTATGTATGTATGTATGTATGTATGTATGTATGTATGTATGTATGTATGTATGTATGTATGTATGTATGTACCCAGTGAAAAATAAACCCCTTGCCCCACATGGGTTCCACGTGGGTTCCGTGTGGGATTAATGGGATTTACGTGGGACGGATTTTCCCATAAGGAATTCGTATGGAAATTTGTCACTTTAAGCCCATGTGGGTTACCCACATGGGTTACATGCGGGAACCATATAGTATTTACTCGCATGGGAAATCCCACGTGGGTTTCTTGTGGAATTTACATAAAATTTATTTGAAGGCTGAAAACTAAAAAAACTTTAAATTTTAAAATCGACATTGAATTGCGGCGAGGCTACATTTATATTGTGTAAATACATTATATATTATCTTAGAAAATGGCAAGCAAGTATGTAAGTACCACGAACAATGTTTATCTTTCTTTATAGAAATAAGATTAAGATTTGTGCAAATAGACATTAGGATAATATGATAGTTATTCAAATATATATCTTATATATATTTGAATAACTATTGTATTATCTTATTATATTTTTTTAACAAAAACTGACATCATTTTCAATGGGAGATGGCAAAAAATTGACTGAGTTTGATAAAGGGGGATGGTGTTCAATTAAATGGGTCATCATCTAACATCATTATGCATAGATGATCCTATAATTTAGGTAAAATAAGTAATCAATTTGCCATATTTCTTTTTAGAAAGTGTAAGAAAAAAGCATTGTTATGCTGAGAACCTATTGAGCAAGCTTTGACCACCTATTTTATAAATTCGAGAGACAGAGGTGGAATTGCAAAAGAACTAATAACTAGTAATCTAAATTGATTTTAACAATAAGCAAATAAGAACTTGAACTTTAACTGAAACTTGAATTTGAATTATTTGGTACTAATTTGTTCAAGCATAACCTTAAAAAATAAGTTTTTATAACAAATTATGTGTATAACTAGTTATACATATAGTTAACTATCAGGAGTTGTATGTATAACTATATGCATTTTAAAGCATATTATTTTATTTATACATTACTTTGATCATATTACTTTGAAAACTGGATACAGAGGCTTTATTCTCAATAACACTGTGGTACTTCAGATTAAAAATTGAAAAGTTTCTGTAAAAATCCTGCTTTTGTTCCTCAATGCAGTTCGTCCCTTAAGTCTTAAGGACCTTATTACATCTAAAGTTAAAAGTTTTGGAGCCTAAAAAAAAGTTACAGAAACCCATCTTCCCCCCCTCCCCTATTTTTTTCTTTTTAATAAAGAAAATTAGAAATTCTTTGACTTTCAAACCTGAATTTCTTTGTGGGACACTGCATAGTCCCATGCATGCATGCTTGGTTTTTGATAACATTTAAACTTGCATCAGTTAATTGTTTGCAGATAATATACTCAAGAACTATATTCAAATATCATATGAACATGTTAGAGAATGTTCATATGATATTTGAACATCACAAATTTAATAATAGCTAGTGTTGTGATGTGTTATATAAATAATACCATAATAGATTATGATATGAAAATAAGAAAGAATATGAAGACAATGATCAAAGAATAAATTTACTTATAGAAATTTATATGTTTGTTTATTAGTTTCAGAATATTATATTATAAGTGACGAAAAAGTAAAGAGACTTTTACATTCAGTGTCTATTGTACCCAATGTCTACATCATTGTAAAGTAGCTTTTTACATTTTTGTTTTTGTTTAACTACTTATCCTAATTGATCACTTTTTTTCAGGATTCTCTTCATGGGTTCAAGCTCATTACCCATAATATGGTTTCAATTACCCATAATACGTTAGTCATTGTAAGTAATAAATTAGGAAATAATTATTTGTGAAATATTGTAGTCATTAATGACTTCAATCTGGCTAATAGTTAAAATTGCTTGACTAATAAGGTTCCTAGGTTCCTTATTAAAATTGCTCTCTCTCTCTCTCTCTCTCTCTCTCTCTCTCTCTCTCTCTCTCTCTCTCTCTCTCTCTCTCTCTCTCTCTACATATATATATATATATATATATTTATTTATAAATATTTGTATTTATATTGGGTAGATTAGGGTAATATGAGTACCTTGTTTTAATTGACTTTTAAATAAAAACAAAACATAAAAAAATGTTTTGATATTTTAACTATACTAAATATTTTTCTGTAATTAAAATTCAAAAAGTTTGAATTTTTATAGTTTAATGGTTTGAGTAGATAATATTGAAAAAAAAAAACTTAATTTTTTTTTGGAAACATAGTAGTATTGTTACAACAAAAAGTGGCTTAAAATTTAATCTTTGAATGATAAGTTTTGTTAATAACGAATCATTATATTCCAAAAGTTAGTTCTAATTGCCAGTATAGTATTTTTTTACTTAATTTATGTTATTTTTTTGAGCTATTTTAAAGTGCTCATATTACCAATTGGTTTGGGTAATATGAGCACTTTTGCTACTTTTTTCAAACCTCTGTGCTTTTAAAAAAAAATTTCGGATGCCCAAATATCTAAGTGGATCACGAGTAGGGATCCCTAAAAATCGTATATTTGCAAAAATTTTGGATAAAGCATAATTTTTTTTTAAATATTCTAAGTTTCGCTTAAGCTGCTCATATTACCCTATTCTACTCCACTTACAAGCATACTAATGCAAAATTTTATCATAACATGCGAGTTCGTTAATTTAAAGTTTTAACAATATGCCTTATTTTGAAAACTTAATATGCAAAGGAATTATTACGGCCGAAGCAATAAAATTTTTGCTCTCATTAATTTTTCTTAATTGATATTCTTGCTTTCATCTTTTTTGTTTTTACAGGATTCTTGTTTTTATCATTTTACGACTTTCTTGTTTTTGTCGATTAGTGGTGGGTTAGTGCATAATCTGTAAGTGAACAAAGTTATAGTATTTTAAAACGTCAATGATTTTGAAGAAAAAGAGTACTTAATATTTAAAAATCTAATTTAGAAAAATGTATGTATGTCATTTTACACAGTCACGAAACCCTAACAAGTGATTTTTTATAAAGTTATTATTGCTTTGTTCTTTAAAGAACATTGAGCACTCAATTTTGTAGAATCCAGTTAAATTTATTCATATATATACTTTCTTTTGTAAAGAATATAACTTTTGAAGGACTTAACTTATATTTTAAATACAGTAATCAATAGTGTTGCAACCAAAACTAAAAATCGTAACTAACTAAACTAAAAAAAAGTAACCAAACTTGCTGACTAACTTTTTAGCCTAACTAAAACTAGTCGACTAACTTTTAAGTTAACTAAAATTAGTCTAATTTTTTCGTTAACTAAACTTCAACTAAACTTAAACGTAACTTAAACGCAACTAAAACCAGTTGATTAACTTTTTAGTAAACTAAATTTAGTCGACTAAGTTTTGAGTTAACTAAGATTATTCGACTAACTTTTTAGTTAACTAAGTTTAGTCGACTAATTTTTTAGTTAACTAAAATTACACAACTATCTTTTTAGTCTTACTAAAATTAGTCGAAAATCTTTCATTTAACTAAAACTAGTCGACTATTTTTTTAATCCAAGTAAAAATAGTCGACTAACTTTTCAGTTAATTAAAATTAGTCAACTAAATTTTTAGTCTAGATAATACGTGCATGGGTGCCGATAGCCTTTACGCCGCCCGGGACAGAAAACTATGTCGGCGCCCCTATTTCTCAAAATTTCCCTCTATTTTCAGTGAAGGACCTTTTTATTTTTATTTTTTTTAAAATGCCTTCTTTTTTTTTGGCTCTCCTTGGACAACTGCCGCCTTGAACAAACTGTCCCTTTAATTAATTATTTTGTATATTAATGGTATATAAAATATATTGTTAATATATTAATAGATATGTAATATAATTAATTTGTATAGTATAGTTATTGATAACTATATTATGTAAAATGCCGCCTTGGACAAACTGTCCCTTTAATTTATTATTTTATGTATTAATAGTATATAAAATATATTGTTAATATATTTATAGATATATAATATAATTAGTTTGTATAATATAGTTATTAATAACTATATTATATAAAACAATAATATTAAATATAATATAATTAATTTATGTAATGTCGTTATTATTAACTATATTATATAAATTAATTATATTATATATAATATAATTAATTTGTTTAATATAGTCGTTAGTAACTATATTATACAAATCAATTTTATTATATATACAATTAAAACATTAATAATATATTTGTAGCTAAATAAAAAATTGGCTGGTATTTAGGACCGTCTTAAGGAGAGGGAAGTGGGGGGGATAAAGGGACAGTTTGTCGCAGGCGGCAGATGTCCAAGGAGCGCCGAAGTAAAAAAAAAAATTTTTTTAATTTTTTTAGAAACGACATCATGAACTTTAATTAGAATTTCATCAGAATTTTTGAAAACAGTTTGTTAATGCATGATCATTGTACCGAAAAACACTGGTAAAATAAAAATTATCAAAATACTTATTTTTCGGTTGCAGAAATTTAACGAGATGCCGGCGGCAGGGAGTGGGGTTGTTGGTTGTGATGGTGTGTGAGACCCCATCAATCAACTTTTGGTTCATTTAGTTGGCGAACTTGACTTTTTAGATTAGCCAGTCAGGAAATGTAGACATTTCAGACCAGAATGACAGCCGGTATAGATTAATTTGCGTTCAGTTTTAAATAAAAAAGTGTTAATAATAAACTTTCTTGATTTTCGTCTTGTTTGCTATTGCTTTTAAATCAACCTATTGCAAGTTTGATTTAAATGTTTAATGTAATTGGTTGAACGACTTTTGCTGGTAGACTAATCCATTCATAAACGACTCTATTGCTGAAAAACTATTGCCTTTTCATGCAATTTCTAACTAATTCAGGTTTCAATCTATGTTTTGCTCCTCTGATGTTAGATGCTAGACCTGATAAGGAAATAGAGTTTATTTCTTGATTTTGTTTAATATCAATCTTTTCAATACCTTTAAATATCTTGAATATCTGGATCAAATCACCTCTTAGCCGCCGAGTCTCTAAAGTTGTCATATCCAAAGTTTCTAGTCTTTTTTGGTACTAAAGATGTCTTAGTTCCGGTATCATTTTGATTGCTCTTCGTTAAACTTTTTCTAGTTCATTAACATCTTTTTTATAATGCGCACTTCGTACTTGAATCAAAAACTCTAAATTTGGTCTAAAATACGTACAATACAGTGTTTTTAATAGATCTTTATCCTTGTACTTGAATGTATTATTAAGAAGTTAGAGCATACTATTTGCTTTATTGGATGCATATTTTACTTGTTTGGCCCATTTCGAATCGCTTGATATATTAACACCAATGCCTTTTTCTAATTTTGACTTTTCAATTTCCATTAATGTATCAATATTAGTCATAAAAAAAGAATATCCTTTATTATTTAAACCAAAGTGCATAATTTTACATTTTTCAAAGTTTAATCTTAATTTCCATTTTGTAGACCATTCTTCAAGTTTATTAATATTATTTTGAAACAATTGAAAATCATTTGAGAAGAAATAGGTGCAATTATCTAATTATGATCAGCGTATAAATTATATTCATTAATAAAATTTTCTGATAAATCATTTATAAATATCAGAAAAAGGAGAGGACCAAAAACAGACCCTTGTGGTACACCACTAAGGACATCAACCCAATCTGTCACACTTTCACGAAAAACCACTCGTTGTTTTCTGTTAGCTATGAAGCAGACTATCCACTTGAAAAGTTTATCAGAAATACCATAAATCATTTACTTGGGTAATAACTTTTCATGCGAAACACAATCGAAAGCTTTTTTAAAGTCTGTCTAAAATAGATCTATCGGTGTTCCATAATGAAATGCATCTGTTAAAATATCTAGGTATTCTAATAGGTCTGTTGTACAACTTTTGCTTTTCATAAAACCATGTTGTTGTTTTGAAAGTAAATTATTTTTTTCAGGTATTGCATGATACAATCAGCTATTGTTCTTTTTAATACTTTACATGGTATTGAAATTAACGAGACTGGTCTGTAGTTTGATGCTTTTACTTTGCTTCCTTTTTTGAAAAGTGGCATAACATTTGCGTTTCCACATATCTGGTATAGTACCTGATTTAATTGATTTTTTGAACATTAAATATAATGGGTATGGCATTGAAAAGCTGCATTCTTTTATAATATAATGATGAACTAAATCTAAATTGACCGATTTTGACTTATCAAGTGCTTCAAGTTTAGTTTGAACATCATTATGTGTTATTAGAACTGTGCCTAATAATAAATTTGAAGGTATATTATGCAATTCAATAATGCTTGTATCATAGTCATCAACATACACAGAGTGAAAATATTTATTTAGTTCAGTAGCTATTGTAAGTTGATCATGAATGATTTCACTGTTTTCATTTTCCAGAGCTCGAATTTGAGTTTTTATTGATTTCTTCTTATTGATATGTTTATAAAGCAATTTAGGACTAGGTTTGAATTAGCTGGCTATACTTTCTAACTGTTTTATATTGCTCTTGATTTCAATTTTTAGCTTATTATATCCAGTTTTTGTTAATACGTCATTCCAGCCATATCGTTTGTTAGAGAGTCATATATTGTTTTTAGTTCTTGATTTATTTTTTTATTCGGAAGGAATCCATTTGTTTTTGTTCCTTCTGATTTGATGATTAATTCTTGGGATAAATAGTTCTGTTGCATAATTATAATGATACAAAAAGAAATCATACATTTCATTTAAAGATTTATCTTTAAATTCGATTTCCCAATTCACGTTACGGAAATCTTTTGCTGTTTAACATTAAATAATCAACATACTTACAACAATAAATAATCAACATAAAACATATATAAAATTAAAAAAAAAATTATCTCCTTAGAAACTAAGCAGACAGTAAAATCTTGTCAACAAGCACCGTTTTTTTATATACAATAAAAAATAAAAACTGTCCTTTTTTACCATGATCTTTATAAAATAAAGAGTTAAACAGACAGGAGCTCAAAGAAGATGAAAATGACAATAAGTCATCGCAATCTTTTTATAGAGCCCCTTTATACATTTTTAATAGAACATTGATATTAAATTAAAAACTCTAATAGGCATAAAACTGCTGTGCTAATCAGTAAATCAAAAAAAGATCTAATATAATAAATACTAAAATAATTAAAAGTACTTGGTAATCCCTTTAAGCACAAATGATTCTCAAATTTTAAAAATTTTCTTTTTTATTAGAAACTTAAATGAGCTTAATGACTTTGCCATACATTTGAATCCTTTTTTATAACTGTTCCATATATTTTGTCCTCGATATGCAATGCTATATTCAGCATATTTATTAAAGTTTTGAGGCAGTTTATATGAGGTACTAATATTTGCTCTAAGATAATAGTTTTCATTTATGTTTATTTCAAACTTTTTATTAAAGGTTGCAGGAGAGAGATTATTATTAATCGATACATAAAAATTAAATGCTGATAGATATTTATTTCATAAATATCCTTCATTTTTGTATGCTTCATCATAGATTTTGGCGTGTTCATGCTTATTCTAGAGTAAATGGTTCTGCTAGCATGTTTTTGTAGACTATAAATTTTTTTAAGTTTTGATTGTTGCATACTCGCCCATGTTATGTTTGCATAGGTAATGAAGCAATGAATTATTTCAAAATATATTAGTTTGAGACTTTGTTTATTGATATATGAGCAAATTGGATACATCATACCAATTATATTAGTGATTTTAGATTGAATATATCTTATTTGAGGAAGTCAGGATAAACTCTCATCAACAAAAACTCCTAAGAATCTAATACTAGCTTGTTTTTTAATTTAGTTATCATTAAAGATAAGGTCGGGCAACTTAAGAGGAAGATTTTCTTCTTGTGCTTTTTTATGGAATAATATATAGTTTGTTTTCTCAAAGTTAAGTGAGAGTTTGTTAGCCCTAAACCAATTATTTACTTTATTTAGTTCAATATTCATATCTAAGTATAATTTCCCTAATATCATGTTAGTAAGAAATATACTTGTGTCATCAGCAAACATGACTGAATTAAGTTTTAAAAATGCATTGCAAAAATCATTTATTTAAATTAAAAGTAGGAGTGGACTAAGGATAGATCCTTGGGGAACTCCACATAAAACATTAAACACAAATATTACCCTCGAAATACTGAAAATTTTAACTTGCACACTTCCTTTTTCAGCACTATCAAGTATGGTTAGCTCTCTATTAAAAATCAATGCATTTCTCACTAGAACCAAATTATACCATTTATAAAAAAAGATTTTAACTAAATACCCTTTTATTACTAACATTCTTCTTCTCAATCGAAACCAAATTAAGAAATTTATATTTAAGTATATATTTAATGAATATTAATTTTATTTTTTATTATTATTGCTTTTTTATATTACTGTATTTATAAAACTATTATTACTTTTATTTTATACTGTCTTTTTTAACTCTACTAATATTCCTATTATCATTAATTTATCTTTGTTTTTGAAATCTTATTAATATTGTTTATAATGATAGTGATAGTGATTTAATTGTAGTAATAGTTTTTATGGTTATTGTCCTAATTTTGGCAATTGTTATGTTTATTTTATTAATTTCTGACGTAGTTTTAAACTTTACTATAATTATTTTTACCATTAGTTATAATTTTTAGTAAAGCTATCATGATATAGTTACTATTTGTTTCTTTATTCACATTATTATTAATATTATTATTTTTATTATATTATTATTGCAATTATTAATATCATCTTTACTTATTAGTGCTTTATTTTCCTTTATTTTTTTTTTATTTTTTTTATTTTTTTCTTAAAATAACTTTTATTTTTATTTTCATTTTATTCTTATTTATAATTTTTTCTGCGTTTTATTTGTTTCTTTGTTGTTTTTTTCAGGTGTCACTCCATTGACTAGTTTTTAACTGTATGAGTGACACCTAACCTTATTTATGTGAGTTTATAAATATTATTGTAAATTTTCATATTTTTATGGTTAAATAAATGGATTATTAATATTATTATTATTATTATTATTATTATTATTATTATTAAAACTCGAGATTGTATATTACACACGTATTGTTTTCTATTGGTAAGATAGCTTTTAATCCAATTGTAAGTTTTATTAATTATACCATAGTGCTTTAGTTTATCTAAAAGGATGCAATGTTCAACTGTGTCAAATGCTTCTGATAAGTCAATAAATACTCCTAGAGTAAATTTGTTTAGTTTAAAGCCATCAGTTATTTGATTAACTAATTCAATGATTCCATGCTCTGTTAAGAGGTTGTTTTGAAATCCAAACTGGTTTGGGTAAAATAGTTTGTTTTTAGTGAAGTGATTATAGATTCTAATATAAATTACACGCTCAAAAAGGTTTAAAAGTACAGAAAGTATTGATATAGGTCTATAATTGGTTATGTCTGAATGTTCTCATTGCATTTAAAAATAGGAATCACTTTTGCTAATTTAAGTACATCAGGGAAAATCCCGACGTTATTGAAAGCTTGAGTGTATTGATCAGAGGTCTGCTGAGACTGATTATATTGAAGATAAATAAATCACAAGTTATTTCATCAAACCCTGTTGCTTTCTTTTTTTTTAAAGAGGAAAAGGCTTTTTCAAATTCTTTGTAGTTGAATTCATTATCATACATGATAGCGTTATTTGTGGGTTTTAGGTAGTTTTTAAATGAACCAGATGTTGGACTTCTTTAATTAGCGAGATAAGTACCAATATTTATAAAATATTTGTTAAGTTCTTCCGAGATTTTTTTAACAGAATATGTCAGTGTTGTTAATATTTATTCTTCTTGGTAAATAAGTTGCATTTATTATTTTTCTTCCGATTATCTCATTAATGATGGACCACGTTTTCTTATTATCAGATTTGCATTTAATGATTTGATTACTGTAGTCTTTATTTTTAGCCTTTTTGATAAGATTTTGGTAAAAACATTTATAATTTTTGTAGTTTATTTTATTTTCAGTGTTTTTCTTTTTTTTTAAGTTTATTATAGAGTTGTTGCTTCTTTTTTGAGCATTCTATTAGTGATTTTTGAGCATTTTATCAGTGATTTATCCATCCACGGATTGGCAACTGCTTTTGTCTTAATTTTTATGTTCTCTTGAGGACAAGTTTCATTAAAGCAATCTAGGAATATACCTAAAAAATTATTAAAAGCTTTGTTAGTGTTTTTTGAATCATAAAGCTATAATCTTCATTTATAAAGATATTGCTCCCTTTTAATTTGATTGCTTTTTCTAAGATTACCTTTTTATCTTCATAATCACGAAGCTTTAGAACAATTGTTCGAGGTCGTTCTAATATAGCTAGTCTAACTCGATGGGCTCGTTCAATCTTAATATCTTAAATATCTAAAGATCTTAATATTCTTAAAATGCTAACAAATTCATTTACGACAATTAGATTGTAAACTTTAGACAATTACAGTTTTTCATTAAATTTGTATTGTTTCATTAAATATCATGTTAAACTGTTTATTTTTATTTTAAAAACTGTAAAAAATAAATTAACTAATTATGTATTCGGTTTTGTGGCAGATTACTTATTAGGTAAACTAAGCAGTTGCCTGAGACCTGCTTGAAAGAGAGGTTCGTAATTTTAATCTGTTTTTATGATTTAATTGTAGCAGAAAAAATGATTTATCAATCTAAAACTTACAAAAAAAAATTGGTAGTGGTATGCCCAAGTTTATGGGCCATGACATGACATTTTTGTGGAGAAGAAGGAAAAATTACAAAAGAATACAAATATTAAAAAAAGTCCTATTGAAAAGACCCTCAGTTGTCATCAAAAGAGGCTCTCGAGGTATCTCTGCCTAAGGACGGAAATGCTTTAATCCACCATTGATTCTGTATGAAATAATTTTTTTTTGAAAATATCAGCTGTTTTAACCAAGTTATTCAGCTGAAAAAGCGATTGTTATTTAGTTCAATAAAATAACATTTGGGGCAATACATGTACTGACAAAACATTTTAACTACCTGTTTTTCACAAACTATATATGGTTTTTGGTATTTCTGAAATTTAAAGGAGTTTTAATGAAAGTCTTTAAATTAATTTGATTGTGATAACTCATTAAATTTCTCAACGCACCAAACTTTATGGAATATCCTTATTGAAACCTAAAAGTAATGGTTTCCTGCTTTATACTAGATAAATAGTTCTTCTAAATAATATCTATAAACTTATTTTAAGAAATTAAATTATTCAATTATGTCAAACAATAATACAAACTTTTTAATTCATAACGGTGGCAAAACCAGTTTAAGTTTTTTATCCAGTCAAAAAGAAATTGAAATCGATACACAGCCCATTAGGAAAACCACTAAAATGACATACGAATATTACTCAATTGAGGAGAAAACATCAACATAGGTATGCAATGAACGTAGTAATAACAGATCTAAAAATTACTCAAGTAAAGCATCAAAAAGTATACTAGATTATCATCTTAAACGTGATCACGAAATTATAATGCCGAAAAAGAAACGAAACATGAGTTTTTTGTCAAAAGAAAATAGCGATAAGATTGATAGAAGTTTTTTGATATTCATTATTGCCTGTTGTATTCGATTCATGTTGGTAGTAAGTAATGCCTTTAAAGAATTTGTTTTTTGCATAAATCCAAAGTACAAAGTGTCTTGCCGAAAAATATTAAGATCTCTTTTAACAGATCTATTTCGAGAAAAAGTTGATCTTTTGAAGTCTTATGTTCAAATACTACTGATGGGTGGAGGCCCTGTCAAAACCTTAGTTACATATCTGCAACTGCACATTTCATTTCTGACAAAATCACTTTCATCAGTTTTTGTTTGGGATTTGCTTACCTTAATGGGCGACATGAAGCAGAGAATTTAAAAGACGCTTTACTGAAAATTTTAGAAAATTCATGGTAGATGATAAAATAATGAGTTCAGTATCCGACAACGCCAGAATGTACGTAACTGTTTAAATTCTTTAAAAGTTAGTTTAAACATTCAACCAATAAGATGCATAGAGTATGTTTTGCAATTAGTAGTAAAAAATGTCATAGATTTAGTTGAAGAAGGTGAAAATGATAGTTCATCTAAATTCTTTTTTATTGCAAAAACATTAACTAAGTGCAGAAAAAATGTTACTTCTTTCAATCATTCATCTCAACTTAATGATATATTAGAAGAAAGTCAAATGCGACAAGATGTTGAAAGAGTTCACGCACTTCATTTGATTCAAGATGTAAGAACTCGTTGGCACTCCCTATTTCTCATGGCAGAAAGAATGCTCAAATTTCACTCCTACATAAAAGATATCTTTAATTCTAAACAACAATACAAAGATACGAGAAAAAAATTGCTCGATGTGGATGAAATAGTTAACTTAAAAGAAACGGTGAAAGTATTAGCAAGCTTCAATTAAGTAAGTGTTTTACATTTAGGCAATACTTATGCAACATGTTTTTTTTTTATTCCAAGTATAAAGTACCTTGAGAATAAACCAAATAAAAAAAAAAAATTAAACCCCTCCTATAATTATGCTTTTAAGTTTGCCTTTATTAGAATCTTTAAAAACTTACAAAGACTCATTTGATTTAGAGAACAGTTCGTTTTTATTATGTGCCACTTTTTTGTATCCAAACTATAAAAGTTTTCGATTCTTTGATAAGGATGAGAAAAAAAAATATTTAAAATGCGTGAAGGAGTTTTTGTCGGATTTTTATCTTACAAAAAATGTTTGTGAAATAATTCCAGTCAAAAAGTTGACAATCAAATCAAAAATATTTAAGTTATCATTTGGCGATGAAGATGACGATTCAGGAAAACAATAAGTTTAGATTTAAAAAAAGAAGCTAGAGGTTATATAATACTTGTCAGTTCACAATCAAAACGTTTTACACTTTTGGCATCAAAATCAACATGTGTTTCCAATAATGTATTGTATTTCAACAATGGTTTTATGTACACCTGCTACCAGAGCACCAAGTGAGCGCCATTTCTCTGACGCATTAAATAATTTGTATGCAAACCGAAACAGAATGATAACTGAATGTTTTTAAATGATGATGTTTTTGTGCGAAAACTTGGATTTTTTTTATTTAGTTTAAATTTATCAAATGAAATACGTAAGTTTTTTCTAGGAATAATTATTTTTTAATTCATTTTATTGATATAACTCTTTTGTGTTATAAACTGTTATAAACTCTTTTGTGTTATAAATCGTAACAGTCACGTTGCGAGAAGAGATGGCAAATGGGGCAATTGTCTAGGGCGCGAAGGCTTATAAAGGTGTCAAAGAAACAATAAAAGCATAAAAAAAAATTTATTTTACATCAAAATATTTTTTTAAATTTATTGTATAGCGAGTTTAGTTGAGCAATTTTTTGTAAATCTAAGATATTTCATGACCGGTGCGTTAGATTTACAGAATTCTTTAACTATTGGAAAGATAATTTGACCTGGGACCAATGCTATAAACCAGAGTTGATAACGCCTCCCGGCGGCAAATTAACTTTCTGCCGAAAGCCCGACTTTTTCTAGTTTCTGCCTCTATAAAAAATAAGAAAACTCCGCTATAAAAAATAAGAAAACTCCGCTGTTTAATTGTTAGAAAGTTGAAAGCCTTTTGTGCTCTTTGATGCAAAATATGTATAAAACTTCGTTTCATAAATAGGCGTTTTAAAAAGTTTCTTGGTCGAGATGATTATTTAAAGGAGAGCGGTTCCACCAAGATCTTAAGAAAATGGATGATCGTTATCAAGGACGTTTGGAAAAACACATGATGGCAGACTACTGTCTAACAGTACTGTCCAACTTTCTTTTGTCAACTTGCATCAAACAAGTTGACAAAAAAAAGAGCTACAAGTAAAAGTTTCTTTCCGATTGAATATTTATGAGTAAACGATTTGTTTGAAATCCTTTTCAAAATTAAAACTTACGTTACTTATTTATAAATTTATTAAACATTTGACTTTGACAGGATGATGCTACAAATTGTTTATTTTAAACGTGTTATTGACTTTTTTTTCATCTTTTAATTTTATAAAAAATAAAATCTTTTAAAATATACAGTAGAATTTCCAAATGAGTTTCAATTCAGAAATACATCGGAAAAAATGTGCTAACTACCTAAAGTTTGCAAAAATAAAAAAATTCTATGCAAAAAATCTGATGTCAGATTTGAATTCAGCGTATCGAAATTACGTAAGAAAAATTGTCAAAATTAATGCAATAATTTTTTTGTTTGCCTGTGTTATTTTAAAACAAAACTTTTAAGACAAGATTTAGAATTTGGGTTTTCTCTTATATTCCATTTCAAAACAAGTGACATTAAATGCAATCCTTTTTTTTATTGCTTGTGTTCTAATATAATTCAAGCTTATTGGAAGATTAATATTATTTTGTCAATGTAAAACTTAAGATAGTAAATAAAAACTTTTTTTCGATACTCTTCAATTAGATACTTTAGACTTGATAAGTTTTTCCACCATCCTGACGATACTATACAACTTAAAGCCATTGGCGTCCGCCTCCCCAAAATACGAAAATCTTGAAAATTGTTATATTATATTAATTACCAAATTTTGAGTATTTTAACAAAATTATGACTTTTTCAGAGATTAGTTTTTTTTCAAAAGCTATCGAATAAAATATTTTGGTGCGATAAAATTTTTACATTTTAAAATATTTTACAACCATTTTTCATTCGTAACTTTTTTTTTTTATTACATAAACTTAAATAAAAATCGATTTAATCATTTATATTTATATCAATTTAATCATCGATTTATTTATATCAATTTAATCATTAAAAGTTGCAAAGTTTTTCAAACACTTAAAAGATAAAAACTTTTCTTTAAAATTCGACTCTTTGACCTTATATCAACAAAAGGTTAAATATTTTTGTTTGATTTGTAAAGAATAACAAAAAAAAAAAAAATATGGAAGCAACGAATAATATTCTATGATGACAAAAATCATTAATATCAAGTTATTGAGTAGTATTAAACTTTTATAGATACATAGTGTGGAAATTCTTGATTTTTTTAATGTAATTAAATAAAACTTATTTAATGAATCGCTTGATATCAATTACTGGTTAAATATCAATCACTGAATGATAGTAAAGTCTTTAACTGAAAGATGAGTCATACGTTCTTCATCCTCATCTCGTAAATTTTTAGGTTGTCGAGCACTTTCAGCAAGTTGTCTTTGTGAGTTCACAAAGTAATGAATTTTCAGTAGATGGTCAACTCCGCGGCTTCTCAATAAATCGTTGTAAAATTCATGACATGGTATCATGACATGTTTTTCAAGCATGTCTGATACCATGATGTAAGTACTACTCCATCTCAGAGCAATATCTTTGCGTGGTCTCTTGAGATCAGCAAAAATTGCATCATATTTAGGCGCTTGTGTATTTCTTATAAATCTTCTTATTTCAGCAAGAGTGGCTTCAAACGGCTCTGTTACGTCTTTTGCAGCTAATTGGCAAACATGCGCTCCACAAAACATTTTGGTACAGATTGCACCAATATTGTTTTCTAACACATTTACTTTTCTCTCTTGTTCTATAGTAGGTGATAGCCTTTCAGTCCCTTCGTCTGTATCTTTAGATTTTTTTACAAGTTCTTCCTCAAAATTGACTCGGTCAAGCAGATCGAAATCTTCAAAGTCAAACTGTTGTGTTTCCTCAACAAGTTTATTACAAATGATCATTTGATTTTGCATTTCTCTGATAGCATCAGAATCTTTGATTATGCTTTTATCTTGATCCGAAAAAGTTGAGTAAATATTATCTGCCCCTTTCCCTAGTTTCACAATCAGAGTAACTAGCTGATCAGCAAAAACCGCTCCAAGTTGCCGTCCGTGCTGAGTGAGCATTCCCAAAGTTTGATCGTGCAGTTTTTCATCTTTTGTGTATCAAATACTTGCAGAAAAGACATTTGTATTGAAACGAGATGCTGAGTCAAACATTGATGATGGATATACATTTTCTATATCCTTTGCAATAATTTCATAAATTTGGTCAGTAGCTTTAAGAATAAATTCTTTTGCTTTTTGACGATTCCATCTCACACCAAAAGCTTGAAAAGTCTTTCTAATCATCTCATTCTTTCCTATGTCATCAGCGACTGTCAAAGGAAATTTCTCATCAGAATTGGTTTTATGAAGTCTCTTACTGTTTCGTTTATATCGAAGTTAAGTTCAACTTTTTTACGTGAAACGAAAATAGCATTTTCTTTACCGTTACCATCATTATAATTGTTATTTCAAACTCTCCTCCATTCCAAAATTCCTAGTTCAATAGAGATATTCTTGTGTTTTGAATGCAAATGGTTTTTGAGATGAGAAACATTTCCAACAAGAATTGCAGGCTTTTGTTCTGCGCACACTTTGCATTTCCATTTGTTATTTTCAGTCAAAAAATATTCTTTTACTCGTGTGTTTTGCATTTTTCTCTACATAAAGCTTAAATCATCTTAATCAATCTCTCAGAAAAAAAAGTTAACTAAAAAAAAAATAATAAAAAATAATATTGCTTATTACTCGAATCTTAATGAATAAGAAATTCGAACAATGAAAATTCCATCGTCTAGAGACGCTTTTTACAAAAAAAATGTTATCATACCGGTAAAGTAAAAGATTTTTTCTCCGACCTTTTTTTTACTTAGTAAAAACCTCACTCTAAATTTTTACTGTATCTTTATGTACAAATTTATTTTGCAACCACGTAATTTGTCAATACTTTTAAACGTTACATCGCGTGGGGAAATCCATAACGTAAATTATTAGTAAGAAAGCGACAAGGTAAACAGTTTATATATTTGTAGTTGTTTAAAATAATTGCATTAAGTTTCCAATTGTGTGATACTTTTATAGTGACGCAATAGTAGCTTAGTTTGGATGTATTTTTGTATGGTGCAGTTTTCGACTTGAAAAAATGAAAAATTTTTACAGAATCTTTTTTAAATTTTTGTTCAGAAAAAGTTTATTTGGTGTAAAGAAGAGCAACGCCACAGAATTAAGTTTTTGAATGATGCTTGAGATATTTCAAATAAGGTAAATGCATTATCTGGCCGCATAGGCATCAATTTAACCACAGAAAACATTCAAAAAATTTTTGGTAAAGAATGATAAATTATATTGCCACTTTTGTTTCAAAATGTAATAACTTTCAAAAAGCTGAAAAAAAGAACATTTAAGTGAAAACATTGTTACAAATCGTTATTGTTCAAAATGTTTACATACAATCAATTCATATATATTCTGAAATAGTTGTTACATTCACGGAAGTTTACAAATAGTACATGTACTAATCTTAAGTAAAAACCTTGTAAATAAATGCTACTAAATATATTGTTAATGTTAATAGTAATAATCGTCCACAGCTGTAACAAAGCAAACATTAAAAGTTAAAGGAGTAAAATACTAATAATGATAATAATAAGAGTGGTAGTAGTAACAATACTAACAATACAATGATAAGAGTATAATGATAATAATAAAAATAAAATGACAACAATAAAAATAATTACAATAATCATAAAAAGAATAATAGTCATTTAGTATTAGTCACACACATACACCTTTTATTAATGTGATTTATATTATTATCATATTTTATTAATGTGATTTATACTATACTGTGATTTACAAACTCAAATAGATAATCAAATATATTAATAAAGTTGGTTTTATAAAAACCTTACACGACAGTAATTATGAAAATATTAGAATATAAAATTATGTTCATACACACATTATGTTACATACACACATATATAGACACATATATATATACACACACATACATACACATATACATATATATACATACACATACACACATATATACACACACACACATATATACATGCATATATATATACATACATAGATACATATATATATACATATACACATATATATATATATATATATACATACATATACATACACATACACACACACAAATATATATATATATATATATATAAATATATATACTTACATACACACGCACACATATATATACACATATAAATATATTCAAACATATACATACACACATACACATCCATGTATACATAAACACTTACATACATATACACTCACACTTATTCACATGAGCTTATCACAAACACTTATACATATATACGCATATCATTGGATTTATAAACTGTATTTGATTAGGAAGGAATGGAATAGGTTACTCTTAAAAACATAAATTGAATGAAGAGCTTTTAGGTCATAGGGAAGGTTATTCCAAGATTTTATACTTTGGTTTTTTATGGACTTATATCCATAAGTAACAGAACGATGATTTAAGACTGCAAGATTGAGATTATCAGTTGATCGAAGATAGTATCGGTTATTTGCATTTTTTGGGAAGAAATTGTTAAAGGTAAGAGGTAGGTTTTTGTGTTGGTGGTTCCAGACAAACTGGCAATTCAAGAATTGAACAAGGTCACATAGTTTAAGGATCTTAGAAGTAAGATAAAGCACATTAGGATTGGATTTGTAATTCTGAAAATGTATTATTTTTAAAGCTTTGTTTTGAAGATGAGATATCCTTAAAACTTCTTGCTGTTGAGATTGTCCCCATATTTGACAAGCATATCGTATATACGAGCCAAAAATGGCATGATATATGTTTAACAATGCTTTCAGATTGACATAATGGCGAACTTTAGCCAGCATTCCATTTGATCTGCTCAATTTTAAGGCTAAGTCTTTGAGGTGGGATACAAACGATAGGTTAGAATCAATTATAATTCTAAGATATTTGATTGAGTTTACAGGAATGATTTTCTGGCCACTTACTCTGAAGTTTAAATTTTTATTGATTTTTGTTTTTTTAGATTTGAATATGACCAGTTCAGTTTTGTTACAGTTGAGGGAAAGCTTATTTGAGCGAAGCCACTGAATTAAATTGGCAAGATCATGATTAATGTATTTGTTAATTTTTTTTAAAGATTTGTTGATAATGAGCAAGTTAGTATCATCAGCAAAGTGGTAAGGAGTTGCATACTTAATTGAGTTATTGAGGTCATTAATATAGAGAAGAAAAAGTAGTGGTCCTAATACTGAACCTTGAGGAACACCATTGGAACATTTTATTTGAGTAGATTTTGAGTCACCGACTGAGACAAACTGAGATCTGTTGTGAAGATAGGAGGTAAACCATTTAAGAGGTATTCCTCTGATTCCATAATATTCTAATTTCTTGAGTAGGATAGAATGATCTACTGTATCAAAAGCTTTTTGTAGATCTACAAAGACACCGCATGCAAAGTTTTTATTATCAAGAGCTTTTCTAATTGACTCAGTTATTTTTATAAGTGAGTGAGTCGTGGAATGATTAGCACGAAACCCATACTGGTGTTTGTAAAGGCATTTAAATTTATTCAAAAATGCATAGAGCCTCTTATGCATAGCTTTTTCGAAGAGTTTGCTTAGGTTTGAAAGAAGAGAGATAGGTCGGTAGTTAGACATATCCATTATAGAACCTTTCTTAAATATTGGAATGACTTTAGCAACTTTGAAAGCATCTGGGAATAAACCTTTTTGAAATGAGTTATTTATAATAATACTGAGAGGTTTAGAAATTATGTCTGGAATAAGTTTAAGAAGGAATGTAGGAAGGCTATTAGGACCAAAGCTTTTTCCAGTTTTAAGAGTGGTTTTAATAAGACCAGAGATTTCATTCTCTGTGACAGGATCAATAAAGAACGTATTAGAATTTGGAGAGTTGAAATAGTCAGTAAATTTGGATGTTGAAGGTATGTTTTTGTTTTGAAGTTTGTTTTGGATAGTAACAAAAAAGTTGTTTAATATATTTGAAACAGTTGTTGGATCTGTTATAATATTATCTTTCAATTTAAGTTTGAGAGTTGAACTATAGTACGAAGGTTTTATGTTAATGATTTCTTTTATCCCTTTCCAAGTATTCTTAATATTGTTTAAGTTTTTACTAAAATAGGTTGTGTAATAAGATTTTTTACTACTTTTTAGTAGATTGCTGATTCTGTTTCTATAAAACTTAAATTTAGAAAACAGCTCATTTTTAGTACTAATATCTTTACATTTTGTGTGTTTTTTATATAGTTTGTTTTTAATAGAAATATATTTAAGTATGCCATTGGTGATCCATGGTTTTGATTTAAGTTTAATTTGCTGCTTAGTTAGTTTTTTGTATGGAGCATGTTGGTCTAATATTTTTTCAAATGTCTTTAAAAGAAAACTGATAGATTGATTTACATCATCATCTTTTTTAATATAAAGGGCCCAGTTAATGTTGGAAACATCTTCAATAAATATATTTTTGTTAAAGTTCTTGAAGCATCGCCTGTAGAATTTACTTTTTTTAGGGTGATTAGTTTTTCTTGGAATGCAGATAAATTGAGCCATATGATCAGATATTTAGATAGTAAGATTGCCAGAGATTTGGTCAGGTGAATTAAAGTTTATAAAGATGTTATCAATAAGTGTTTGTGATTTAGCTGTTATGCGTGTCGGTAGAGTAATAACAGGATGTAGTGAAAAAGAAATAAGCGAGTCAAGGTAGCTAGATATAGGATTTGATTCATTATATTTTAGTATATCCATATTAAAATCCCCCATAAGTAAAATACTTTTTTTTTCAATATTTAGCTTATCTAATAGTGGAGTTAAATAATTATTAGTGAAATCGTCTTGATTCATAGATGGATGTCGATACATGCAGCCAATTATTATATTTTTTAAGTGAGGCTTTATAATTTCAACAAAAATGGATTCAAGATATTTGAAAGAGTAGATCTTTAGGTCGTTGCGAACTATGTAGTTTAAATTAGAGTTTAGATATAGAAGAGCACCCCCTTTTTTAGCCTCAGTGGGACAATGCTCAATGTTAAAACCATTTATAGATATGCTTGTTATATTTGAATCATTTACATATAAATTTGACTCAGTAATACCTATTGCCAAAGGTAATGTAATAAGAGTGCTAATAAAGCTGCAGAGATCATCAATGTGATATGGTAAAGAAGCTATGTTGAGATGAATATAAAGATCTGAATTAGGATTAACTTTTTTATTGAAATCTATGGTGTCATAGTATTTACAATTAATTGAATCTTGAGGATTATTTAGATCTGAATTTGAATTTTGTGGACTTGATGTAGTGTCAAGAGAATATTGTAAATTAGTATTCTTGTGTGATAATGTTTGGTAAAGCTTAAGGTCAGAACAAGATCCAAATTGAATAGTCTTAGATGGCATAGCGAGGTATTATGATTTTAAAACAATTTGGTTATATTTAGTAATTTATGATCTTAGAAAAAAATGGAGTTTGTTAGATGAAATATAGCTTGTAAACAGTAATGAAAAATTATAAACTCAAGGAGATGAGAGATAATAATACAGTAGCTATAATACATAACATAAAACATTAGCAACTACGTACAAATACAGCAAAATAGTAATACAACAATACAACAAAGCAAGTAATACAAGTAATACAACAAATACAACAAAAAGTACTAAATACAACAACAATTATAATAAAAAGTACCAAAAAGCAATAACTATAATAAAAAATAGCAATGAACAGTACTTTAAAAAAGAAAAACGAGTAATTTTAGCATATAAGCAACAACATCATGCCAATATACATATCAAGATATCATGGAAGTAGTATGATAAATGAATATAAAGGTAGTACACTAAATATAAATACACTTATAATAATCCAGAACAATAAGTAATTAAGTAGTTAAAAAGTTAAAAATAAATGAAAATTGAAATAAAAAATTAGTAAACAAGCTAACACTTCCATAAAACAAATGGTCTCAAATAACAAATACTCAGAGATAGCAAGAAAGAAGAAAAAAAAAAAAAAAAAAAAAGAAAAAAGAAAAAGAATCTTCTTGATATTTTCTTGATACTTTAGTTTCTCTACTAGTTCATGCTTCTTTTCTGCTTATCTGATAAGATCTTTTCATTCAATAAATTGGATTTATCACCCAAGTAGTCTTCTCTAGTTTCCAACTTTTAAATGATTGAATTCCAAGTTTTAAAGTTCAGAATTTCAAGTTTTGAAGTTATGAATTTCAAGTTTTGATGAAAATAAAATCCGACTTTTGAATGAATGGATTTTAAGCTTCCAAATTATAAAAATTCTTTATTTCAAATATTATTATATCAATGATTAAAACTTTACAAACACGTCTGCCATTTTTAATTCCGCATACAGCAAGCTATGATTGATTTGCCATAAGTAAAATGTTATTTTCAAAAATTTTAAATTTTTTTTAAGTTAAAAACTGCACCACACAACAAAAATGCAGACCAAATTAAGCTAGTATTACACAATTGGTAACATAAAATGAATATAAGTAGTATAAACATTTATAAATATGTAAACTGTATACCTTATCGCCAGATCTACCAAGATGACATAACTCATTATTATTAATTATGAATAGCTTTATTTTTCTTCGAAAATTCGATTTATCAACACCATTTACTTATAGCTGTCTTTGGATTACTTTTTCTTTTAAAAAAATACAAACGTCAACTAATTCAGTATGCGGCGTCAAGTTTTTAATAGTACAATGCATTTAAAAATCTACAAGAGAAAATTTTAATGTTATTTTTACGAATGGAATCGCTTCTTTTTTGCTTTTTAAGAAACCACAATCTTTAAAGCGATTAAAAGCAATGACAAAGTACAATGCAGTCGCAAAATACATATTGCCGCAAAATATATGTTGCCGCAAAATATATGTTGCCGCTAAATGCACGTTAGCCGCAAAATACATGCTTGCCGCAAAATATTTTAACTAGGGGATAAATACTTGATGATGATCATAAATGTTTTATGAGATTTTTACTGGGGAATTAAAAAAAAAGTTGTAGTAAAAACTTTAAAGCTAACTGGAAATTTCAACAAATAAAAAAATCTCCTTAGTATAATATTTGATTTGACGAATGCGCATTTTCCACTTTCAAAAAAAAAAAAAAGAAAGAAAAGCCGCGGAGTTGACCATGTACTGAAAATTCATTACTTTGTAAACTCACAAAGACAACTTGCTGAAATTGCTCGACAGCCTAAAAATTTACGAGATGAGGATGAAGAACGTTTGACTCATCTTTCAGTAAAAGATTTTACTATCATTCAGTAATTGATATTTAACCAGTAATTGATATCAAGCGATTCATTAAATAAGTTTTATTTAATTACATTAAAAAAATCAAGAAAAAAAATATCAATATTCATAAAAATTTTGATTATTGGAAAAAATTCAATTCAAACCGATATTATTTTCTAATATTTTTAATGAGCATTTAAGAATATTGGGTTTGTAAAGAGTTTTTACCAATATCTAATGAGTAAATATAAAAATTTAATTTTAAGGTTGAAAAGTGACAGTTTTTATTCAACTGCTGAGCGACTTGTTCAAAAGTTCAAACTTTGATCCCATCAAAAACTGACAATTTATTTTCTATTGATTTTCGTGGAAAAGATTTTTTAGCCAATGGCATGGACATAAAATTTCCAATTTTTAACTCTTGTTTTGAATATAAAACTTCAAATTTTGTTGATAGCTATAAAAAAAAAAACAATCTGACAAAATCATAATTTTTTTAAATAGTCAGTTTGGCAATAAATTTCATATAGAACTTAATTTTGATGTCAGTTTTTCAATATTTGAATCCAATTAATCTTTGAATTGCTAGTTAAATTAAAAACAAACTTTTTTAAATTAACAAGCAATTTAAAGATTGAATTTTTTTTTAATCAAAACTTTGCCCCTTTGACTTCAGGCGGCGGGAGGCAAAATTTCACCTCCAGTTTAGCGGCTGCAGCTAATTGGGAGGCAGAAACCACTGGGGGCGGCCTCAAAATCAACTTGCCTCCAAAATATCTTTTGACAATGACCGTCAATGGCATTTGCCTCCAGATTGGCGGCGGCCTCCAAAATATTCTGCCTCTATAAAAAAAGTTCTAGCAGCAGCAGTTAATTGGGAGGCCGAAGCCATTGGAGGCAATCTCCAAATTATCTTGCTTCCAAAAAATGTTCCAACGGCAGCCGCCAGTGACTTCCGTTTCCCGATTGGGGGCAACCTCCAAAACATTCTGCCTCTATAAAAAAGTTCTAGCAGCAGTAGCCTATAGGAGGACAAAACCCACTAGAGGCGGCCTCCAAATTATCTTGCCTTCAAAATAACTTATGACAAAGGCCATCATTGGTTTCTGCCTACCAATTGGCGGCAGCCTCCAAAACATTCTGCCTGAATAAAAAGGTTCTGGCAGGCGCAGCCAATTGGAGGCAGAAGCCACTGGAGACGGCCTCCAAATCATCTTGCCTCCAAAATATCTTTTAGCGGTGGCCGTCAATGGCTTCCGGCTCCCTATTGGCGGTGGCCACCAAAACATTCTGCCGCCAAATAAAGCTTCTGATTTCGGCTGCCAAACGGGAATTGGCAATTTCCAAATCACCTTGCCTCCATAGTATCTTCTGACGGCGGCCCCCAGTGGCTTTTGCCTCCCGATTAGCAGTGGCATCCAAAAAATTCTGCCTCTAAAACAAAAATCTAACGGCGGCCTCCTATTGGGAGGCGGAAGCATCTGGAGGTGGTGGCTAGAACATTCTGCAGGTAAAATAAGTTTTGGGAAGCGGCCGCCAATAGCTACAGAAGAAACGTGGAGGCGAGAAGATTTCTGCTGTTTATTATCCCTACTATAAACAATGCAACGAAGTTGTCAAAAAAATTTTCTTAGTTTTTTAATTTATTCGTTTTAAATTTAAAAGTTAATTATTTTAATAAAAATAATGCATAAACATGCAATTTTCTCGCTGTTTGAGTAATAATTTGGTCATTGCTACGTAATAAACTATGTACGTAAACGAAAGGAAAAAATACGTCGCTAAAATGAAATAATACGTCATTAAAAATCAACTTTAGGCAAATTCTGGACATTAAAACAATAAGGATCGCTTTATTAGGCTACGAGTAAAAGAGCCTTTTATTAGAAATACCAGAAATTACGTGGATTATCTTAATTTACCATTTAATCTTTTACAGCAGCTTTGTAGAGTTTTGTGCATGCACATAAGAAATATTTTTTAAAGAAAGTTTTTTTGTATTTTTTGGACCCAAAAAAATTTGTTAATGCATTAACTTATGCATTCCAAGGAACTTTGTTTGTCGTAAAACTTTTTTCGTGCTTAAAATGCATCCTTTGTTATTTATTTGTTAACTGGTTCTTAATAGACGGTAAAGCCACGATCGTCGGGAGCGACAATCGTGGCTTTACCATCAGTGCACGTGGATTGTGGTTTTGAAAGTGTTCTTTAGAAATATGACTTTTTTTGTAAAAATACCGCTATTCATAACTTAAAAATGGTACAATTGAAGAAAGCACATTTTTTTCTATCGTTTCCCATGTTGTTTGTGTATATTTTGTATTAAAGATAAGTGAGAGCGAAGAAAGTTTAACAGAAGAAGAAAGTTGTACAAGTGAAGAATACTTAAGCAGCAGTATAATTTGTATATAATATTATCTAACTTCAATATATTACCAAATATAAGCATTTGAAATTTTTTATTTTTTATGTAGACTCCGGTTATGATGATGATGCTGGAGTTATGATGTTTTAGATTTGTGGCTTCCTGTTGTAGGAGATGACAACGGCCCAAAGTTTTTCCTTTTACTGGTGTACCAGGACCCAAACATACTATTTCACCAGAGTCAAAGCCCATTGACTGTGTTGACTTATTTTTTATAATAGAATTTTTTGAAAATTTAGTAACTTATACCAACCAGTATGCTGGTGCATGCATACAATGTAACCAACAACATTTGAGATCCCATCCATTGTCAATAGGTCATGTTTGATAAAACAAGAAAAAACAAATCTTTCAGAAACAAAGCCATTCTTTGGTGTTGTTATTAACATGAACTTCATCAAGTAAGCAAGTATTAAGCAATATTGGGATATTAGACATCTTTGCGCTTCCACTGCCTGGTTTGCTACTCACTTCAATCGTGACCGTTTTCAACTTTTGCTTAAGTTTATTCACTTTACTGATTTCTCTGTCACTAATCAACAACAACTAAGTAAGACTTGTATAGTTCAGTATTTAGTTTAACATTTTAACAAAAAAATTTCTGTATTTTTATATTCCTCAAAAAGATATTTCTATAGATGAGAGCATGATTGGTTACAAAGGAAAGACACCATATGTCTGCCAATATTTGCCAAACAAGCGTCATTCTAGGTTTGAAATAAAATTTTGGTGTGTTTCAGACACCAATGGTTATTTGTCTCAGTTTGAAATTTACAATGGAGGAAAAAATCCAGATGAAGCAGCTGTTGCCCGGGTATGACTTACAATTCGGTTTTTTGTCTTTTGCGTCAAAACAACCTCCTCCATCAAGGTTATCACTTAGGTATTGACAACTATTATACTTCTCTACAACTGCTATTGGATCTACATCTACATCAAACCACAGCAACAGGCTCAGTGAGAGTAAACAGGAAAGGTCTGTCAGAAATCTGCCTTAAAACAAAATTAAGAAACAAAGAAGTTTGCGAATATAGAAAAGGTTCTTTGCAATGTGCAAAAAATGGTAAAAAAAAAAACAGTATTACTGTCTACTGTTGCCAAAGCAGGTTTCACTCAATTGCGTAACAGAAGAGGTAATTTAGTTACGAAGTCAAATGTTGTTGCCCTATATAATCGAAACATGGGAGGGGTAGATTTGGGAGATGCACAGCTCTATATGTACCTGTTAGAGCGTAAGACAATTAAGGGGACTACAAAGGTTGCCTTTTCTTTATTTGGCAGGGCTATTCTAAACAGCTACCTATTGTATAAGCGTAACACTAATCAACGTAAGTTCATGTCTAGAATAAGTTTTTTGATGGCAATTGTGGAAAGTTTGGCTGGAGGGTATTAACCAGTAAAAGTAGTTACAAAAAGGCGAACAACAAGGGAGATTGAAGTGGCTAGAAGTACAATTGTACCATATCGACTTCCTCAACTCACAGCAATTAACAATATTTGCATTGTCATAACTTTTTCAAAATTGGTTCAGAAAAAAAAAAAATGTGTTGCTGGGCACCAAATCCGTGTCCGCAATAGCTGGCAGTGTCAGTCATGTTGTGTTAGACTGTGCCCTGGATGCTTTTCTAATTATCACACAACAGTTATGAATTAAATACATCGCATTTCGTAAGTTCTTTTAAAATCTACGAAAAAGAAACTAAAACGCAAAATAGTTGTTCTTGATTTTTTTTTGTTTTTTTTTGTTTAATTTCTCCGTACGGCGTTTAAATTTTATCACGCGCTCAAAGGGTTAACGGAAACTAACGTGACGTTGTTGTTAAACTTTCACATAGAGGTGTGGTATTGAAAATAATAGTTTTAATTTTAAAAAAGAAATCTTTTTTTTTATATAGGTATTTATTCCAAATAATAAATAGTAATTTTTTGACTTTAATGAATGCATATATAAAACTCAAAACAATTTTTTTTCTAACAAAAAACAAACATGTACTTAAAAATGATAGATTGCGCTTGCATTTTACAAGTAAGTAAAATTTAATAAACAACTTTCTGGTTTAAAAAGCGACCGCAGCTACTTAATAAAATGTTTTCATTATTCAACAGGTATTATTCAATACTTTTTATTTTTTAAACACTATTCAACGATTTAGATTTACGGAAATTGCATTCTTAAATGCGAATACCAAACATTCTTAGTAAGTTTTGCAAGTCTTGCCAACCAACAAACAACTCCACTCTGAAAGCAATAAAAGTGTTCACATAATAACCTATAAACGATTACATTCTGGGTTTATGGTAATACTCACGCCTGCCTACAGGGTCGCACCAACGAGGTGGTGGAAGTGGGTGCTGAAATTCAAAATTTAAATTTTGGCATCTAAAAAAAAACCTTTTATTAGTAAAATTAACTTTTTTTAGTTGCACGCGTTCGTCATTTGGTACGGCTCTGCCTGCCTTATTGTAGTGTGTTGTGGTTATAGTAGTCGGGGGAGTAAAGGAGTAAACAATAAATATTCATAGATTGTGTATTGTAATTGTTGTGGTGGTTACGTTAAGATTTCAATAGATTGAGGTAGAATTAATTGTCTAAAGGGCGTCTTTTTTACATTCCGTGCAGCTTGGGTGTTTTTAAACAGTTGCAACAACTTTATGGGCATTTATCTCCGAGCAGCGAAGAAATACAAATATCCAAGTTTAGTTTAAAACGATTTATTTCAATAACTATTTATTTTGACTAAAATTTTATTTAAACTAAAAACTTAGTCGGGTAAATTTAGTTAATTAAAAAGTTAGTCGACCAATTATAGTTAGACTAAAAAGTTAGTCGGGTAATTTTAGTTAACTTAAAATGTAGTCGACTAATTTTGGTTAACTTAAAAGTTAGTCAGGTAATATAAGTTAGACTTAAAAGTTAGTCGACTAATTTTAGTTACACTAAATAGTTAGTCGACTTATTTTAGTTTACTGAAAAGTTAATCGCAAATTTTAGTAAGACCTAAAAGTTAGTCGAATAATTTTAGTTTTACTAAAACTAACCTTAACTACCACCCCTAGTTTTAGATTTTACTAAATCTTTCTTATTTTTGTATTCTTTGGAAGAACTAACTAACTTGAAGACAAATGAAGACAAATAAGACAACCTATTCATTAACTTTTTTTTTCTTTAGAGTTAATTTTTCTTTTGAATTCTGGCAAATTTTTAAATATACAATTTGGCCTGGCGAACATTAAGATTCACTATTTACTGAAGATGACTCATTGTTTTCTAATGATAAAAAAATTAAAGATGCTATAAAGTTGAAAATGCTACCTGCAATAACAAAATTTATAATACAATTGTTGTTTCTGTTAACTCTGAAATAAATTGCAACTATGGTTTAACAGAAACTCAAAATATGAAAAATTAAAACAATTATATTACGGTAGATGAGCTTCAGAAATGAGTAATTGAAAAGACTGAAGATATTTTTATGTTTTACAACTGTTCACTGCACAGGCTCAGAATAAAGTTCAATAGGTATCAATTTGAAACTGCCGTGAAGTAGGTGTTGGGTCAAAATTTTGTTTTCATTTTTTATATTAAATTTAATAAAATATACTTTGAAAATTTGGAAAAAAGAGGGAGATGAAGGCACGGTAGACCAGAGTAGCAAGTTTTGAAGAAATTGTCCCTTAGCTTATAACATCGCCCACATCAATAATTGGCGGTTTTTACATTTTAATACTTGTCGATGCAGCTATTCATGGCGCATCTAACCACTCGTCACATGTTATAGATTTTAGCAAATCAGAGTATAATGGTTTTGTGACAATTCATACAGGACTTTTTACTAAAGAATCAGTACGATGTTGTGACAAGAGAGGGTGAGGGGGTCCAAAACAGTCAACCCAATACTTAGTTTTTGAACGAAATTCTTAAAAAACTCCTTATAAACGCGGATATTTATTGCATTTGTAAAATATAACTGTGAGTTTGAACAACCACCATCTTTCAATTAAAGGTTGGTAAACATATACTTCATTACTAAAATTAAAAAACATTTGAAACAAAGCTAATAACTAAAAATATTTTTTGGAATTTTTAAAATGTTCACGACCTTTTTAAAAAAGTTTGTTTGAATAATAGAAGTAAAGAACGCAGAAACTCAAAAAGACTAAGAAGTCTTAAAACTAAACTAAAGTCTTAAAACTAAGAACCGTTAAAACGAAGCGCTCTAAAAATAAAAGTTTTTTTTTTTCATTTATTAAATTAATTTAATCAAATAACTTTAAATGTTTTAAAAACATTTCTCTAAACTAAACTAAGATTCAAAATCACGTTATGAAGATGAACTATTTCCACAACCATGCCACAAGAGAATTGACATGGCTTTTCCAAATGATACTCCCGAACCAAAATTAAAACCAGGTACTTGGATAAAAGATAATGATTATTTGAATGATAAATATGTGCATAATTTAGATCCAAGAGCTTCGATGGTACAGGATAAGAATTTTTCACATGATAAAACCATGCGTCAATCTTATCCGAGAGCTAAAATGGAACTAGATAATGTTTATTCAAATGATGAAACCATGCACCCATCTAACCCTAGAGCTTGGATGGAACAAGATAATATTTTTTTAAATGATGATGCGTCAATCTAATGCAAGAGCTTGGATTGAAAGTGATGAGTTTTCTAATGATGAACGTCAGCCTATTATTCATAATGAATTAAATAAAACAAGATAATTGTTTATTGCAAAAGTATAGCAACTATATGTTTCATTTCAATTTTTATTTTCTAGTGTTTTATTTCCTAAATCACGGAAAATGCGTAGTGGGTAAAGAGCTGTATTTCTCAACCTGATGTCTCAAAGGATCATTTTTCCTAAACGCTAGGCTATTCTTGCTGACGCCTTAAAAGGAGCCAGCGAGAATAGCCCACCGTAATCACATTTAAAATTTTTTTCTTAAGTTTGCTTATTAATAGAAATTCAATAATTTGTTCTGATAATAAAGAATAGTACAAAATATACACTCAACACCCCCGTCTTGTAATATATCAATAATTTAAAAATATATTTTGGGTTATAAACTGTAGTGACGTAGAGCCTTTAACTATATAGCAGAAATTCTTTTAGTTTTATTTTCTTTAGTTCAAATCACGATTTACAATAATTACATTTGAATTGATTTTTTTTCTAGTGATTCAAAAAAGGTTCATTAAAATCAACTTGTGAACGGTGAAATTCAAATTCAAAATCCAATTCAAACCACGTTTCACACACACTCTAATAATTGGAATAAATTGAACGTTTTAGAAAGTCCAGTAAAACAAATATAAATGTATTTAAGCATTTTACTTTTTCAGAACAAATAAACTTTGTGCTTTTTCATCAAACTTTTTATTATTTTTTAACATTTATTTTCTTTATTTATAATATTGTTTTAATTATAAATTGCATTTTATGAAATGAAAATTTGCCTTGAAAGTGTGCAAATAAAAGTTTTTTGTGTCAGTTAGGATTTATTATATTAACATGCTTCAAAAGTGTGTAAATAGCACCTATAAGTTTTGTTATGTGTGTGGTAAAGCGATATATTCCACACAGAAATGTTCTCTAACTTTATTGATTAGGAAGGTTCGTCACTTCTATGTTGGGTGCAAGATTGGAGACTAAGATCAGGAGTCCAAATATATCTTACAATAATAATAATAGACTGTGCTTTTAGCCTCCAAAACTGCATTAACCAAAGAAGTGTTTCCAAAAAAAACGGCCCTTATTAAAATCTTTGGATTACTGTTACACGAACCTTTCGAAGACAATGGATGGTCATGTGTTTTTTTGTGATATTTATAAAAAGAGATTAAAAAATAACCTATACATATAAATAGAATCTGAAAAAAACCCTCATGTCTTTTGAAATTCAACCTAAAACTATGAGAATCAAGCAGCGCCTGTGATATACCAAAATAAATATTATTGTTAAGTAAAAAAAGGTTAAATCATAGATCATTTATGGATTGATATAGTGATTGTTGGCGATCTCTACCTCACTGCAATTATTGCTTGTCTCCCAACAATTATCGCTTTTCTCCCTACAATTTGATTTGATTAATCTCTTAATGATTTAAACTTCTCAACTTTTTGCGGAAAACAAATCTGTTTTCCGAACAAAACAAAAATGTTTGTCTGACGACTTCGTTTTGATATTTTTTGGTATTTGAACATTTTTTACAAGTAGAGTTCTCTAATAATCATATTATTTAAAAAACTTCTATTTTATAGTTATATAGGAGTAATACAAGGGTAATTAAGGCTATTAAATACATAGAATCTTTTAAACAACACTTAACAAACACGCGTTTCCTAAAAAAGTGCAATAGGATGCTACAGTATGACAACAACCAAAATTGTAATACGCCGTTTTGCTGTAGAAAACATACAGATTTCAAGCTCATTAACTCTTGCTTTACTGTCTCTTTGTTGAGTGCTAGCTCCTGCACAGTTTGAAAACATCATGCCTTAGACTGCTGTACTTAATCCACGCTTTCATTAAAAAACATTTAATGAATGCCTGAAAAGACAATAAAATCTCCTCGAGTTTCGCAACCGCTGCGAACATTGGTGCTGGCTTAAATTATTTGCAACATCATGAGACTATCAATTCCACAAATTATTGAAAAACTTTGAAAAACAATTTGTCTTTTTCATTTCGAATTAAAATGTTTGAGGTTTTGTTACACGATAAATACTAAAACCTTTTTCAAAATGAGACTTCTTTTTTTTTTTGCGTTCATGTATGTTCTTTTTTGAATTTAGAAGTTTCTTAATAATAAATGCGTTCGCAATACAGTAGAAAAACGTTTTTTTGCAATAAATATTGGGTGGTCAGATCTTTTTTCCGTAACTATATAACCTATAGACCAAAAACCCTTGTTCTGTCCCAGCACTTTAGTGACAATGTTTGTTCATTTAAATGTAATGGAAAAATATTTGTTGAATTTAATTATTTATAAATATTGCCATGGTAATTATGTTTTCAAAGACAATGATCATTGCATTCTTTATTAAGATTGTGATTCTTTTATAGGTTGCGATAAAATATATCACATTTTATTCGTAATTAAAGAAAATGATGTGATAAAATACATGACATCAAAATCAAAGGTTAAACTCTTTGTTGAAAAATTTGGATCTTTTTATCATTATCATTTAGAAATGATTTTGATTTGTTAAGAATATATTTATTTGTTTTTCTGTTTACTTGGCTTTAATAATTGTAATGGCGACGATGATAAAAATAAGCTTAAGTTAATTAAAAAATTGCAATTAAGTTTTAGTCGCTTAAAAAGATTTACTTATTCTGCACCTCAGTGTAAAAAATTTATTTAAAACAATTACATAACCTGTTTGTGACATGGTTACTTTTGAAATACATCACAATTATCCAATTAAAGAAATACTTAAACAGTTTAAGTTAATCTATTTTTTAGACAATCATTAGGATTTACAACAAGAATATGAAAAAATTCAAATATCTCGATTAATAAATATTACAAGAGCTATATATAATTTTGAAAAAAAACATATTTTTTAAATAAGAAAAAGACTTTTTATTGCTAAAACTTTTTCAAATATATTTCTCCGTCTAAAATAACTAATAAAATGAAAAAAAAAAGCATTAGAAATTAAAAATATAAAAGTAAAACACGCTGATCTTCAAATAAGCAAAATGCTCTGTTTAAATGTTGCATAAAACTAAACTCTTTCTAAACCTATTTCATAAAAAAATTAGGTGCATTATGATTTATATGTTTTAAATGCTGTTATCTTTGCAAGAAAGTACTTCTGTATAGTATTAGATAATTGTGGGAAACTATGTAACCAGCTAAATGAAAAATTTAATTTTCATGTCCCTGTGGGCACAGGACGTAATAAAGACGTTTAAGCGTCTTTTGAACGTTCTGGACGTCTTTTGAACCTTTTGGACGTTTTTGAAACGTTCAAAATATGTCTGTTTTAGGTACCGTTCCTACTGGGTGAATTGATTTCATTAAAATGATTTTTTTTAAAAGAAGATATTAGATATAACAACAGAAGGAAGGGAGTGCAAAGGTTGTAGGTGCGTACTGACATGATTGCACTAAATAAATATATTTTAAAGGCGTTATATCGGAACTTGATTGGATTTTTTCATGGGATTTTTAATGAAAAATGAATGGTTATTGTTGTGTAAATAGTATGGGTAACTATTTTTGTAACAATGAACACGGCATTAAAAAAGAGCTCGAAAATTTTAAATAATTTTAGTTAGCGCTAAGACAGCCTGAAAATTAACTTATACAACCCGACCAGTAGTAAATACATTCAAAACATTTTAAAAGAATCCTCAAATTTAGTTAATTACTTAAACAGTATATCAGATATGTTGCAGCTCATTTCGGAGAAATTGCAAGCATTGAAAATTATAAAGTAAATTTCTAATGGCATTTCAAGTTTAAATTTAAGTAGCACAAAGTTAGTTCCTCATAAATTTGGTTTAACATAATTTAGTTTTATTATATTTTTTAAGGAAGTTTTTACGTAAATTTTATACTTAAATAATTATTTAAATGCTGTCGTTGATTACATATACTTTTGAAAAGAAAAGTTTTGAATGTGAATGTGTAAGGTCTGGCGAAAGTTTGCTAAAATTTGATTTACGAAGTTCACTGAAAAAATTGTATTACTTTCAGTTTAATTCGAAAGGTGATAACTTTTTTCAGTTAAAAAAATTTAATTTTAAAATTCATTACATGTTTCATGTATATCAACTTGTTTCTCCGCGCAGAGGCCTTGCTCATCGAGGCT
>NC_088932.1:38925000-38987500 GCF_038396675.1 Hydra vulgaris | reverse complement strand
ATTTTGTTAAAAATTTTGAGACTTTTACAAAATGTTGGTATTTTGCTATAAGAGGTTGTTTATGTTTTAAAATAGTTTGTCTCAAAATGCATTTTTTAATGAATAGATTTTTTTTTTTGATTTGGATGTAATTAGAGGCGATTTTTTATTTATCGATTATGGAGAGATTCGTAAGTTAATGTTCACGCCAACGACAAGGGTTTTGAAGTGGAGGGGTATAATCGCAAATATCTAAAAAAAGTCTAAAGTTTCCTGGAAATTTCGTAGTGACTACGGATAATTTACACTAGCCCCAGGAAAGAAAGTTCTATGGAATTTCTATATACTTTTGAAACATATAGCCTATAAAAATTCTATAGAATGTTATAAAATTTCTATAGAATCTCTGTCAATTTCTATAGAAATTGCTACAGAACTTTTTTTTTACCTTTTAACTATAAAAAAAAAGAAGTTTAATAGTAATCTCTAAGGAAATTAAAAGACATTCTTTTAAAATTTTATAAAAATTTTTTAGAATTTCTAGAGGCCATTTGTTTCTAAAGGTTATAGAAATTCTATAGAGCTTTTTTTCCTGGGGCTGTTATGATCCGTTTAACACGGGTCATGGGAATCTATTTCAACACCGACCATTTCTATAATTATTTCTTACTTTAATACTTTCAAGTAAGAGATAAAAAATAACCATATAAAAATAGAAAAACTATACTCATTGTTTACATTTAAAAATATAAAAAAAAGTTCTGTTAAAAATAATAAAGCAGATGTGGCGCAGTGGTTGCGCAATTGCCTTAAAATCAATAGATCCGTAGTTCAAACCTCACCTCTACGCAAGTTTTGCGACTTCTATTAGGAAGGAGGCGTGAATTTCATATTAAATGCTCATCCGCGGTGCTCTGTGATAATACCAGAAGGACTTCTTGGGGCGCCTAAAAATAAAATAATAAAAAAATAATAATATTAAAAAACACTCACTGTTTTGGTATATGTTGCTATTTATCAAAAGATTGAATATTAATATCAATCTGAATAGTATTTAGAACACCTGGTTGAAACGAGTTAATTACTCTCTGTATAAAAAGTTAAAAAAAAATTGAGATGACTTAAATATGTAGAACAACGGACTTACCATGACCCATATAATTCTGGTCATGGTAAGTCAATTCGACACCGACCATTTTTGCTTCAAACTTCGCTTTATTTCAATAATTTTAAAAAATACATATATATAAAAAACTTTGCTTTGAGTTAAAGATAAATGTTTTATACTTCATAACATCTACAAATTTCTATTTAACAAATAAATCTGGAACGGGGATTATTTTTTTTAAATAAGTTTATAATAGTGTTTTTTTTTTTCCGTATCTGCAGCTTATTAGGGCTCATGCCCTGTTAGCTTTAAAAAAAAAGTCAAGTTTGCATGTATAAATCTTTTTATAGAAGAAAGAAAGTTGCCTCCTTAATGCGCAATTTTAACTAACTGCTAAGCACATTATTGACTTAAGTATCTCTATCATGACATGCTCCAAAAACTTTTAACTGTGTAATCATGTTTTCAGAAATTTTTAATGCATTTTAATGTATTTAGAAATTTTAAAAGAGCTTTTTCAAAAATTCTCTCCCTTTCGTTTATTATAGTGTGTAATATCCTAGCCAAAACTCTTATAAGTGCCCTATGTGTGTTTAACAAGATTTGTATGGGCCGATAAGGGCATGGGATTGCGTTAAAGATTTGACATGGGACCTATATGGGCCGCCTATCAAACAATACCATTTTGATAATTGATGGATTGCCCATATTGGACCCACGTTTATTTTTTATTGCGCACCCTTGGCTTTAATCAGCACAGCAATTGGTATATTTAGTTTTTTGTTGCAGTCTTAAGCTAAAAACAGAAGCACAATGAAGTTACCTATATCTTAATAATTTTATTAAGTTTTTTGTTTAACACATAAAAGAAATGAGCAACGAAGTATATAGTGAGCAAAGTCATAGGCGTCACTTTCGTGCAAGGATAAATAAACATCTTAGAGTTGCTGCTATAGAGTCGTTTGATCATGAAACAAATCCATCAGATTCTGATCTAAATTTTATTGATATCACCTCTACTACATTGACATAAGACGATCCTCTGTCTGCAATGCGCATAATGAGAGAAGTTAACTATAAATTTACAAGCTAATGATTTTGTTTGTTTTCTGTTCAATAAAAAGATGAATTTTCAAATATTCTGGTTAATACATTAAATAAAACTCTAGTTGTTTATCAAAAATATAGCAGCAAGTATTTTTTGAATATTCTTTAGATTCAGCTTTACTTAAAACTTGTCTTGTAAAAGACCATGAGGAACAATGTAGGTTGTAGCATGTAGAATGTAGCTTCAATCAATTTAGTTGACGAAAAAGTATATTTTCGCTCCTATTTATCAGTATTATCCCAGCTAACACACCAGCGTTGGGCCAACATTGGCCCAATGCTTCTTGTAACGTTGGCCCAACGTTGGCATCCAGCGTTGGGCCGATTCCTTGATGGCCGCCGGGCATACATTGGCCCGATTACATTGGCCCAATGCAGTTTAGTCAGCATTTATCCGACGATATATTTTATTAGGTTCAGTGAATTATAAACGCTACTTGTAACTAGCACGCAGTTAGTTAGGTCATTGTTAACATAAAATTTCTTAAATTTGTTTATTTTTAATGTATTAAAAAGATTGCAATTGCAATCGACGTATGATTAAAGCTATTTAAATTGTTTTAATCAAATGCAAACTGAAATGTGTTTGTTATTTCATTCAAGCTAAATTTATTTTCAAGGTGAAAAACAAAACATATTCAATAAAATGAAATGTATATCAGATAATATTAAAACTGTTATACAATAATCTAGACATTATCTTCGCCATTTGCATCACTGCCTTTGTCCCAAAGTTCCGAGTGGCATGCATAATCAATCTTCGCACCATCTGACTTTTTTCGGTCGTACAATTTACGAACCCACGACTTCATTTAATCGTTTACTTCCGCTTTTGAAACATCTTTTGCACCTTGTCGTAAAAAAAATACATTTAAATATTATTAAATAACTTTGTGTTAAAACATTTCAAAAACTTTAGTAGCCCTAAAAAATAGATTAACTACAGTTTAAAAGTAATTTGTTGGGCAATCATTAAAAAGACAACAAATGAAACCAATTACATTCTATTTACATTTAAACCAAATTTTATCTATTTTTCGTAAAGCCAACTTGGGTTTCCTAAAAGTTAAAACCTTAAATAGGGTTACATTCAGTTATAACTTAAGTATAAGTTAAAACTTACATGTGTATAAGTAAATTGTTTTATGTTATAACTGAATGGCCCTATACAACATAACTATTATCATGTTTAATATTTATTGATCACTAACCATAAACAATAGATTCATGTTTTTCATCCCTTGCGTTTTCCTCCTCGACCTTCACTGTTTACTTTGTTGATCCACTTCTGTAGCCATCAATTAACAGAAAATGTTGCTCACTGTTTCTTCAACAACTCGTCCATCAATCAAAACAAGATAAATAACCTGAAAAGTTTAAAAATAAACCCATAAGATCAGATAAAATATTTTATTAAAAGTACACTGAAGCTCTTTCAAGTAGCACCTGCTAAAGATGTTATAAAGATGGTATGCAATGGCAAAAATATATTGTCAGTTAATACCACAGCAACATCTGAGGAGCGCAGCGATGGATTAATACTTTTATAGGCCTGGATCTAGTAATTTTTGGAGGCTTTTTTTATACTCTACAGTGTAATAATGACTACTAAAAAATATGTAATATTTAAAATTTAAAAGCAAAAAATACGTTATTTACGTCGAGACATATTAATGTTAATAAACCAGGTGACATTCTTCGCATAGGCAAATTGCTATTCTGTTATTCACTCACATTACTAACTAAAAGTAAATATAACAAACGTTAAAAACTTTGAATGAGTCTTGTTTTGCAGCGACGATATATATATATATATATATATATATATATATATATATATATATATATATATATATATATACGATATATATACATATATATATATATATATATATATATATATATATATATATATATATATATATATATATATATATATATATATATATATATATATATATATATATATATATATATATATATATACATATATATATACATATATATATATATATATATATATATATACATATATATACGCAAGTCTATATATGTAAATATTAAAGATAGTATCTTTATATTATCATGTATAATTATGTATATTTTAAAGAGTGCTCAATACATAAACTAGAGCTATATAGTATATATTCCTTTTACCCGCAGTATCAGGAATTAGCTAAATGCTAATGGTTATAACATTATTTGCTATATATATATATAATATTATTTGGCAAATAATATTATAAAAAAAATATAAATAGCAAATAATAAATATAAATAATTGCATTTAGCAAATTCCTGATACTGCGGGTAACAGTAATATATACTATATAAATATATATAAATATATATATATATATATATATATATATATATATAAATATATATATATATATATATATATATATATATATATATATATATATATATATATATATATATACATATATATTATAGTATATAATATACCTACATAATAATATATGCTATAATATACATATATACCTATGTGTGTGTATATATATATATATATATATATATAAATACAATATACTAAAACTTAGTCTAAATAGATCATAATATTATCTAAAATTAACAATAAATTTTTTGATAAAAACAACAGAAATCTTGGTTTAAGATTTAAGATTTATGACGAAACTAATATTATTATAGATATTGTATTGAATCCTTTGTAAGTGTAGCTGCACAATTCCTTGCACGCAACGCTCTAATATCTTTGCAGAACACTCAAAAATTACTTTACTTTTTCTATTAATTTACAACGATGCCATTATAAAAAGCAAACTATTTTAAAATGGAGATTGTAATGCTATATATAAATGCTTTGCGTGAATAGCTCGATAAGCCGCAAGCGTAGGTTTTTCAAAGTAAGTTGGCCCAACGTAGAGCCAATGTGATGAAAATCTACGTCGAGTTACATTGCGTCTACATTGCGTTGGCACTACGTTGGGCCAACGTTAGTCATCCAATCCAACGTTAACCCAACGTTGGGCCAATTAAGCATGTGTTAGCTGGGATGTTGCTATACCATTAATACACAATGATCATGAGAAGTATCTTAGAAACAAAATTATCTTTTTTTAATATCAGATTTATTGTGTATTTTAAAGTTTGTTGAATTCGCAAAGAAAATATATATTTGTATGTGTGTATTGTGACTCTGAAAATTGCTTTGATTCGATTTGCATATCAAGTGATGCTTGACTTTGAAAAAGAGGATTTAAGTTTTTTGAATGATTTTATTATTTGTTTGCGTGTTCGTTTTCATTGATATCCATCGCTAAGTGTTTTTTTTTTTTATCATCTCTCATATACGCAAATACTTTTTTAAACAAACACCAATTGTTTAAGCCAGGTAAAAAACACTAAAAAGAATTTGTTCTAATAAGTTGTTTTTTTTCTTTAAAAAACAAATTGTTAATTTTAAATTTCCTCAAAAGGCTGATTTGATTCGTGATTCAATTCCATTCACAAATCAAGACCTTTTTTTTTTAGATTCAATTCCGAAAAAATTGCCAATTGGCAGGGACCATATATATATATATATATATATATATATATATATATATATATATATATATATATATATATATATATATATATATATATATATATATATATATATATATATATATATATATATATATATATATATATATATACATATATATATATATATATATATATATATATATATATATATATATATATATATATATATATATATATATACATATATATATATATATATATATATATATATATATATATATATATATATATATATATATATATATATATATATATATATATATACATACTTATCATAACAATATCAAAACGAACGCTGAAGTTAACGTACGCTTATTTTGTTACTCAAAGAAAATCAAATCATATATAGTATTTATAATTATTTTTATTATAATAATTTAGTATTATTATTATTATTAGTAAGGAAGTAAGAAACTATTTACACTATATACATCAGACCAATTACTAATGAAAAGCATGTTTGAGGAACAGAGAAAGTGTATTTTGAAATTAATATAAATACTTCTTAAAGAAAATAACTTTGAAAAAATCACTTGTGTAAATATGAAAATAATAACAGAAAAAAAAAAAAAAAATTGAATGCGATTTGAACAATGACAGAATAAAAATAAAAGGTATGCAAGAATATATTAGTGAATTGAAAAGGTATTGATTTCCAAACAGAGATTTCAATGAAATGGATATCAAAAACTAACAAGTGCATAGATCACGTTAAAAAGTTATACTATGAAAAAACAGTTTTTCATTCGTATAATGAATTTAATCTTCAAAAGATATTGAAAAAAGAATTTATAGATCTCGAAAATCGATCCCGAAGATTTAATTTGCGAATTGGTGTTGTTAAAGAACTAACTGGTGAATCTTAGGAAAATTGTACAAAAATTGTTAAAAACAAATTTGCTGAAAAACTCCAAATTGATAAAGAAATTATAATTGAAAGAGCGCACAGATCATGGTCAATAAAAACATGAAATGAGCGATCAATTGTTTTAAAACATCTAAATTTCAACGATAAAAAACTATTACTTTAAAACTCAAAAAATATACGTGGAAAAGGTGTGTTTGTTAACGAAGACTTCGTAAAGAAAACAATCCTCCTTACTTTGAGTTAATTTCTGAAGAGAGACTTATCAATAAACGCGCTGCAGGAATTCTTATTTATGTAAAAAAAAATTATAACACATTATATTAGGAATGATTCAAGTGTTTCTGACGGCGACAAAGAAATTTTAACTATTGAAATTCTAAACAATCAATCAAAAAACATTTTATTGAGCTGTTGCTATAGGCCTCCGAACGGTGTGGCCGAGAAAATGAGCTTGTATTTTGAAGTAAACCTTTACAAAAAAGGCATCCTTGACAAAAAAGTATTTTATTGTAGAAGATTTTAATATACCTTGCTTCCATTACTCTACTCTATTAAAGTTAATAATTTTTATGATTCAATTTTCGAAATGGGAGCCATTCCTTTAATAAATTGCCATACCAGAGTAACTCTAAGTAATTGTTAAGTTCAATTAAGAATGTTATCAAATTAGCTATTCTACTTGATAACATTCTAACTACTGATTTTTTAAATAGTGATCTAAATAAAGGTATTTTAAAAAACAGACATATATCTTTTTTACCATTAACTTCAATTCTAAAATTATGGCTAAAACTAACTTAAAAGTAACATTATGCAACTATAACCAAAATAATGTTGAGCAATTTAAAACGCAATTATAATTGCTTCATTAAAAGAACATCAGACTTTAGTGAAAACGCAAACAACATTTACAATAATTTTTTTACTTTGTTTATGATGCCAATAATGTTTATTTATTTTTTTACCCTATTTATGATGCCAATTAAAAATAAATCAAAAAAACATTATAACTCCCTGGGTTACCAAAGGTTTTAAGAAATCATTAAAATTTAAGCAGAAATTATACTCAAAAAATCTAAAAAAAGGAATTCATCCGCCAATGAGATTACAAAGATTACAAAAAACTACAAAGATTACAAAAATCTTTTTGAAAAAATTCAAAAAAACTTAAAAAAATATTGCGAATCTAAAATTCTCAATAAAGCTAAATATTATTGTGAACGCTTGTGGGAATAAATAAAAGAAATTTTCGGTAAATCAAAGCCATGCTCAGGTTTCGTGCCACACGCCGTCAAAGTGGATAACAATAATATAAATAATTCTCAAACAATAGCTCACGAATTTAATAAATTCTTTGTTGAATTTGGCCCTAAACTATCTAAATTAATTCCGAACACTGAAGCCTCATTTAAAGGTTGAAAATTAAAGTTATTCCACAGTTCGAAGGAGTTGACAAATTTGACATCATTATTTACCGGCCTATTTTTATCTTATCCATATTTTCAAAATACAAGCAAGAATCATGTTTTACAGATTATTTAATTATTTCGGTTTTAACAATTTATTATACAACAATCAGTTTGGCTCTAAAAAGAATAACTCAAATGAGCATGCAATTATTCAATTGGTACGTGAAATTTCCAATTCTTTTGAAAACTTTTAACTCACCGAAGGAATTTTTATCGATCTTTCAAAAGCATTAGATACTGTCGATCATGATATTTTGCTTTATAAATTTAGCTCTTACGGAATAAATGAAAGAGTAATTAAATGGTTTCAAAGTTATTTGTCTATCAGAAAACGACTTGTTTCTTGTAATGAACTTAATCATAAACAATTTTTTAATGTTTCCAGTGGTGTTCCGCAAGGTGCCATCTTTGACCCTCTTTTGTTTTAAATATATATCAACGACTTGCATAAAGCATCAAATCTTATTCGTTATAGAGAAATAAGTTTGTTGAAGACACAAACTTATTTCTCTCTAGCAGTGACATCTATCTACTAATCTTCATGATGAACAAAAACTTCAAAACATATCTAAAGGGTTAACAAATTTACTTCAAATGTAAGCAAAACAAAATGGATTTTTTTCCACCCGTTCACAAAAAAACGTTCTCTACCCCCAAATCTACCAAAAATTCTTATTGACCATATTGAAAATAAAAGACTTTTTGCGAGAGAGGCGCTTACTCGTTTAGATAAAAATAATTTAACTAAACTTTACGAGTCTTTTTTTCATAGTTATATAAATTAAGGAGTTATTGCCTGGGTAGCACTGATCAAAGTAAATTACAATGTCTCTATCACCGTCAGAAACGTGCAATCCGTTTAATTAATTCTGCGGGTTGGTTCGCACATTCCTCAATATTTTTTAATCAAATGAAAATCCTCGATATATATAAACTAATCATATATAAAAAATTATCTTTTGTTAATATGTGAAACTATGATTTGTCTGGTTTAATTTTTAAAGACCTTTTTATTTCGAAACTATTAAGCATATTTAACATGAGTAGTAATAACTATTTAAAGGAACCAATCTGTCAAACAAAATCAATCAATTCTGTATCACTTATGGTGCAGTTCATTCCTAAAAGAAAACTTTTTAGCCTAACTTCAACTTACCCCTAACTTACCCTGATTTGAAAAATAAATTAAAAGTTGTCAATCTCTCTATTGAAAATATCTTAGAATGTTTTAAATTTATCTTGTGACGAAATATAACTTTTGTTATTATGTATATTAAAATTTTGTTTTATACTTGTTTACAATTTCTTTTCATTTATATAAGTACAATTTAATGTTTTTATATTATTTTTTACGTACTCTTATTGTAAAAAGACGTTTTCATATTATTTTACGTACTCTCTTTTGAAAAGGGCTTCTGACGATAAGATCCTTGTTACCTTCTTTTAGAAGCCTTGTTTATACATTTATATATATATATATATATATATATATATATATATATATATATATATATATATATATATATATATATATATATATATATATATATGTATATATATATATATATATATATATATATATATATATATATATATATATATATATATATATATATATGTCAAGGCTCGCAGGGGCGTGTTTAGAGTTAGGCTTGTTAAACGCGTCAGCTAATATCTTTTTGGAAAAATATTTTTAAATTAAAAAGCTTTCAGATTTAAATAAATACATTTTTCAATTTTGTTTTGTAATATCTTTTGTGATAGCTAAAAAATTATTACATAAATAATAAAGTTCCTATCTCGTTTATTTTTCACGGGCTTCTTTAATTAAGAAATATAAGTAAAACGGCTACTTTGTTTTTTTCGATAGCATTATTTTGGATCATATTACGCGCGCCTTACTTAGCCGGTTTATTTGGCTGACTAGTTTTTAAAACGGTATTAAATCCAAAGAAATTATATTTTTTACTCCTTTGGTAGAGTAACTTCAAGCAACGTAAATCGTTAATTGATTTTTTATGTTTGCAGATTTGAAAAGAAACTTTTAACTGATCATTTTACAATTTTGTTTTTAACATGTCATGCATGTTAAGGGGAAAGGGGGGAGAAAGCGGCTAGACACTCCTAGGCTTCCTCCTTGGAATGTCATTATTCAAATCAACAATCTCATAAAGACGCTTTTAAGTATCTGTTTGATCGCGTTTTAATGATAAATTATATAAATTTTATTTGGCTGAGACATAAGTTCTTTGCTGTTCACCTGTTTGTTTTTTTCTGATTGTGCTCTACATCTACATAGAAGTAGAATGCTAACATCATAACATTCCAAATTCTTCGATACCTATTTTTTATTGTCGTTATTTCTTTTAGGAAACGTTTACCATTTTCCTAGCTAATTTCACCACTGATATGGGGAAAGAAGTCTAAGAGTGCAATAAGCAAATCCTTATTTTGTAGCCTAACTTCTAATATGCTTACAGAATTATTGTCACAAAATTTTTAGAGAAATATGCATTTTTATTTTCTAAAATATTCTCAAACACTAATTTGAAGGATCTCTAGATACTCTTTTCAAAATCCCAAAAGATCTGATGCAAATGTTATTGTAATTGTAATCAAGAGACATCGGGGAGGGGTTTACTTTTTTTTTTTAAGTGCTCCTTATTTGTTAATATATTTTTAAAATCTAGAAGCATAAATATGGCAATGTAAATTTAGTCCCCGGACCTTAGTCTTCAAATTTTCATCGAAATGTCAAAAATGTCGCTTTACCACACAATTTACAAAACGTATCTGGACTATTTACACACTTTAGCAGCATTTTAATATAAGGAATTCTAACTGATACCAAAAACTCTTTTTTACACACTTTAACGACATATTTTTATGTCATATTTTGCAATTTATAACTCACTTAAAAAAAATTAAAAAATAACACAAATTTATAAATAAAAAGTGAAACGTATTATTAAAATAAGGTTGATTTTACTAGACCTTCTAAAACGTTTAAATTATTCCAATTATTAGTGTCTGCGTGAACCGCGACTTGATTTAGATTTTGACCTTCCACGACCACGAGATGATGAACCCGTTCTTGCATCACTCGAAAAACATCGTCTTCCTCCATCAACCTTGTTCATACATTGGAGATTCATAAAAATTATGTAAATCGTATTTTGGACTAAAGAAAATAAATTGAAAAGATTTTCTGTTACAGAGTTAAAGGCTTTACGTCACTACAGTTTATAACACAAAATTTAATTTTTAACTGTTAATGTTATATGACGGGGGTGTTAAGTGTATATTATATATTATACATTTGTATATATTTCTATTTATAAGAACACTTAAGAGAGTTACATATGCTAAGCTAATCTCGCTGACTCCTTCTAAGATTTGAGAAAAATATTACCTTTAGAAATTAGATTTAGAAGGTAAACGCTTTAACCACTGCGCTTTTGCAACACTTTGGAAAAAAAAATACAACTAAAAAATAAAAATTGCTATAATTTTGCAATAAACAATTATCTTGTTTCATCTGCAACGTTATGACTAAAAGGCTGCCGTTCATCATTAGAAAAGTAATCACTTTCCATCCATGCTCTTAGATTAGATTGACGCATGGTTTCATCATTTGAGAAAGCATTATCTTGTTCCATCCAAGCTCTAGGGTTAGATTGATGCATGGTTTCATTATTTGAAAAAACACTATCTTGTTCTATCCAAGCACTTGGGTTAGATTGTTGCATGGTTTCATCATTCAAAAAAACATCATCTTGTACAATTGATGCTTTTGGGTTTAATTCTTGCACATGTTTATCATTCAAATATTCATCATCTTGCACCCAAGAACCTGCATTAAACTTTTGTTCGGGGGTATCGTTTGAAAAATTATTGTCTAAATTCTCTGATGGCATTGGTTAAGGCAATGGTTCATCTTCAAAACGTGATTTTAAATTTTGGTTTAGTCTAGAGAAATGTTTTAAAATGGCTAATATTATTTGAATAAATTGATTTAACAAATGATTATAAAAAAAAACGTTTTTTCTTTTATTTGCGCTTAGTTTTAACGGTTCCTAGTTTCAATACTTCTTAGTCTTTTTGAGTTTCAACGTTTTTTATTTTTATTATTTAAACTAACTTTTTATAAATTGTCTTTATAAAACTTTTTATTAAAACATCTTCTTTTAGTACTGCCCTCATATAATAACAGCGCCGAAAAAAGTGTATGTTGCACAAATAAAAAGTCAGCAATACTTACAATAGTTGTTGCAAATTAAGATTCGTATAGCAATGAAATACAAAAGTATCCTCTTCATAGGAAACACATTATGTATGAGATAAAGACCAGTGGTTCTTGAGTAAAGAAAAAAGCTACGATCCTTGATTACAGGTTGCGCAAAGTTGAATATGCAAAAAAATAACAAACAAACAAATGCAAAAAAAATTTTCATCTATTAGCTTTTTATAAATATACACATCATGTATGTAGGTCCGTTACTCGCTGGGTAGGCTATATGCTTAAATGTCAGTCACTGACTAGACTATTTTTAATTAATTTTATACGAATGGTTACTTATATTAAGAATAAAATAGAAATTATCATATTTCATCTTTAATAATCCTTTATTTTTTTTTATATTTATATCAAAAATTAACTTATTGATACCTTAATGAAGTTAGTTAAAAGTATCTGCTTTAGAAATGATTCTTTCAAACTTAAGGAAAACCTTTTTTTGGATTAAAACCTATTGAAAAAATAAGTTTTGAAAAATTAATTCCACTTAATTGCTGTATTTAAAATATAAGTAAAGCCTTCCAAGTATTCTATAATATGCGATAGAAATTGCTTCAACGTTGCTATTGCAATAGGGGTGTGGATAATAAACATATAATAATATTCTTTTACATATTTATTGTTGCTAGCAATGTATAAATTTTTTATCTGCTTTATATTTAATTACTTATGCTTTATATTTAATTCTTTGCTTAAGAAAATGAAAACATTATTAACAAGACAGTTGTGTATCGCACTAAAATTCATCTATCGACATAAATAAAATGTTCGACAATGATGAACATTTATTGACAGATTTTAAATTTCGTTTGAAAATATTGTAATACTAAAAGTTATGACCATACAAAATTTACCAACCCTCATTTTAAGAATGAGGGGGAAGGAGAATTAAGAAAATTTGTATGGTCATAACTTTTTTTATTGACATTATTTTACTACAAAGACTTAAATCTGAGGATGAAATTAATTTGGTTTGTAACTGTGAAGTTGAAAATTTTATCGAATTAGTGCCCTCACATTATATCTGTCCCATTCATTTGTTCCCAGGCCTCTACATCCTGAATTTTCGCAGGACCTCCTCATTTGAGATAGGTATCAATATACTTATGTTAGAGTTTGCACAATGCGTGAAATTGTTGCATCAGAACTATAAAATATTTTGCAGCGCCCATGTGTCTAGGATATGAATCTTCAAGGTTAAATACCCGAATTTAAGCGGGAATTTTACGGTACTTGGTTGCGACATATTTAATTAATAATTTTATTTATTTTGACTGAATAAGATCAACCTAACAAAATAAGAGATCCAACCTTCACTTCCTGAGGTCATATTTTTTATGTTTTTAATGTTGTAAAAATTATATTCACAAATAATATTTTATAACAAAACAAAACAAACATTAACAACAAAAAATAATACGTGTTTTTTTTTAATTTGTAATCAACACCATGTATAAAAAACACAATACTCATTTAGAGATAACTTTGAATTCCTTGTTTTCATATTTATAACTTTAGGAATTCATTGTAGTTAAACTATTTTAATCTGCATTTAAAGTATCCATAGAAACAAAATTATTAATATATTTTTAGTATAACAAAAATATATTTGCTGTGTCAAAAATTAAAAAAAGTGTTGAAAGTTTGGAAAATGTTATTACATCGGGTCATTTCTCTTTAAGTCCAATAACATCTGTAAAAATTTTTCCAGATCTTACGACAATTTAAAAAAATCTTATATGTAACTATATCTATTTAAAATAGTGCATTTATATATATTATTTTTTTACAGATGTAACTGTATGGCTGTAAAACGCGGCTAGCCAGCTAATTTTTTTTTTTTTAGTAAGTAAAAAATTATTTTTTTAAAATTCTAAAAAAACTAACAATTTATGCTTTATATTTTATTTTTGAATCTTGGATCTGTTAAAAAACCTAATGCGTTATTACAGGAGGCGGTAGATGCAACTTAGCAAAAAATGAGCTCAGAACATCGAAATACTTTTTATTTATAAACGTCAAAAAATTGGCCTGATTAGTTTTATCACAATAAATTAGCAAAAAGAGACGTCAACGTCACTAATTTTTTAATCTTTTCTTTCTTTCTAATTTTTTCATTTGAGTTTTCATGCTATATTTTGCTATACAACATTATATCCGAAGATATTGTTGGCTTAGCATATGAACAGCCGCAAATATTCCTTAACACTAATCCAAAGAAGCGTTCTTTTATGACCAATATTTTTGCGTACAGAAGTACTATAAAAGCGCTGAGTTGGCAGTTGCAGAATATGAACCCGTTTCATAGAACAGCCCGGGTTTTTAATGAACTGAGCTATCCAGCTACTTTTCTTTCACTTGATATGAAAATATTGTGGTTTATTCTCCTCTCACTAATTACTTTGTTGTCGTCACATTACCAAGGCCCGCAAAGACTCCTTAAGAGGCATCATTACCTTCTCTACGGACCAAAAAACTGCGTTTCTTTAATAAGGCTAAAAAGCTCGATTTAATTACAAATGTCTTGACAAACGCGTTGCCTAAATAGCGTAACATTCTGTAAAAACGAAACGTAGAAAAGAATATATAGTAAAGAGTTTAAACAACTATTTTAGCAAATCTAAACATTTTTAATTTTAAATGCATTAAATTCCATAATATATTTCATTTCCAAGAAGGTTTCAACTTTTTCAGTAGCTTATTTAGTTCCAAAGTTACACGTATTTTAATATTTTTAACTCATAGACTTTTTATGAAATATTTTTTAAAAGTATATATACTTTAAGAATATATTTCAAAAAAAGTCTATGAATTGAAAATATTAAAAAACGTATATCTTTAGAACTAAACAAGCTACAGAAATGTTGAAAACCTTTTGGTAATGAAGCATAATAACGAACTTAAGGCATTTAAAATAAAAAATATTTACATTCACTAAAATGGTAGTCTAAACTCTCGCTTAAATGGTTGTCGAAACAAACTTGACTTTAAACGGAAGAAAAAAAAATTCAAAAAAAAAGATTTTTTTTCGGTACCAGTTATATATATATATATATATATTATATATATATATATATATATATATATATATATATATATATATATATATATATATATATATATATATATATATATATATATGTATATACATATATTATAATATATATATTATATATATATATATATACATATATATATATACATATACATGTATATATATAAATAAATATATATATATTTTTTTTTTTTTTTTTTTTTATTTTTTTTTTAGGTGCCCCAAGAAGTCCTAACGGTCTTGTCACAGAGCACCGCGGAAGTGCATTTAACCAGGAAGTTCACGCCCTCCTTCCTTACCGTGACGCGAAAATATGTCCAGAGCTCGTTTCGAACCAGGATCTCCTGCTTATAAAGCAAGCGTTCTAACCACTATATATATATATATATATATATATATATATATATATATATATATATATATATATATATATATATATATATATATATATACATATATATATATATATATTTATATATATATATATATGTATGTATATATATATATATATATATATATATATATATATATATATATATATATATATGTATATATATATATATATAGCATATATATATATATATATATATTATATATATATATATATATATATATATATATATATATACATATAAATATATATATATTTATCCATATTATATATAATATATATATATATATATATATATATATATATATATATATATATATTATATATATATATATATATATATATATATATATATATATATATATATATATATATGTCTATATAAATATATATACATATATACACTGAGGCATATTCGTTTAGACGCATCAATTTTTTTCTCTTTATCTTAATTTTTTTCTATGTATTGTCAACTGATACGCATGCAAGTTATTATCAAAATAATTGCTGTGTTGTGGGCTAATAAAAACCACAAAAAAAATTTTTCTATGTGGTTTATTAACATGAGAGTATGTTTGATATACTAAAGCACATTTTTTTAATTGGAATATATCTATAGACGCAATCAGGTTAATAACGATAATTATTGATTTTTAATCACTTTTACACAAATGAATTGATAAATTTTAGTGTAATTTGATCTTTTGCTCTGCCAGTATCACTTTTATTGCGATTTACGAAATGCCTTAAGGAAAGTATTTGACAGATGCTGAAAAAATACAAATTAATTTATATCGTGGCTCAGAAATCTCACCAGCACATTCTATACGAGAAATAGCAAGAAAAATTGGAAGATCTGACCATGTTGTACGAAACTACATTGCAAAAGGTGACAATTACGGTGTAAAAAAAAGCAACAAACGGCAACAAAGTATTAACAAATCGGCAAATTAATCGAATTCGCTTCGAAGCAACCAAAAATAAATTGAATGCAACACAAATACAGGATAAATTATTATTGCCTTTCACCAATAAACATGTTGCACATATTCTATGTACAAAACTAAACGTAAAGTGGAAGAAACCACACTAAAACCAATGTTAAAAAAACACCATAAAATTGCTAGATTACAGTTTTCTAAAAACCATATGCATTGGACTCATGAGAGGCAAAACGTAATATTTTCAGATGAAAAAAAGTTCAATTTAGATGGTACGGAATCTTACAGTTGTTATTGGCATGATCTAAAAGAATAAATGACCCACAAACAAAACGAAATTATGGAGGAGGAAGTTTAATGGTTTGGGGTGGATTTTCTTATTCAAGAAAATTGACTCTGTGTTGTGGTTTACCTAAAATGAACTCAATAAAGTATACAGAAATGTTGGATGATGTTCTCATAACTTATATGGATGAAAACATAGATGATAATGCCATATTTCAGCAAGATAATGCTGCAATTCACACATCTAGGCATTCTATGAAATTGTTTAAAGACCACAACATCCCGGATCTCGAATGGCCAGCTTGTAGTCCGGACTTAAATCCGATCGAGAACGTGTGGGGAATGCTATCAAGAAAAGTTTATGACGCTAATGCAGCCGGACACCAATTTAAAACTGTTACTGAGTTAAAGTGTAAAATCCTTGAAACATGGTCCGAGTTGGATCGAACTACACTTCAACGACTTGTGGAGTCAATGAAAGGCAGAATTTTTGAGGTGATCTAGTGTAATGGAGGACATACGCATTACTAATTTCCATCTTTTAATGTCAAAAATATAACTGCGTCTATAGATATATTCCAATTAAAAAATGTACTTTTGTAAGTCAAACATACTCTCATGTTAATAAAGACACATCACAAAAAATTTTTTATGATTTTTATAAGCCCACAACAAAACAATTAGTTTGATAATAACTTGCATGCATATCAGTTGACAATTCATAGAAAAAAATTAAGACAAAGAGAAAAAAATTGATGCGTCTTAACGAATATGCTTCAGTGTATATATATATATATATATATATATATATATATATATATATATATATATATATATATAAATATATATATATATATATATATATATATATATTTATATATATATATATATAAATATATATATATATATATATATATACATATATATATATATATACATATTTATATATATATATATATATATATATATATATATATATATATTTATATTTATATATATGTATATATATATAATATATATATTTATAAATATAATTATATATATGAATAATATCTATAGATATATATATATATATATATTTATATATATATATATATATATATATATATATATATATATATATATATATATATATAAATATATATATATATATATATATATATATATATATATATTAATATATATATATATATAAATATATATATACATATATTTATATATATATAAATATATATATATATATAAATATATATATATATATATAAATATATATATATATATATATATACACTTATATATATATAAATATATATGTATTTATATATATATATATATATATATATAAATATATATATATCTATATAAATATTCACAAACATATATATATATATATATAAATATATATATATATATATATATATATATATATATATATATATATATATATCAGAGACATATTTAAGGAAGAATTAGGGGGATAGAAGGGATAATTTTACACAACAAATGGTGAAAGAAATAAAGGAAGCGAATATATATATATATACATATATATATATATATATATATATATATATATATATATATATATATATATATATATATATTTATATATATATATATCTATATATATATATATATATATATATATATATATATATATATATATATGTATATATATATATATATATATATATATATATATATATATATATATATATATATATATATAAACATATATATTTATATATATATATAAAGTATATTTCCAAATCATCAATTGTAATAGTTAATTCTACATGTTTTTGTTTAAATGAGCTGTAGTTTCATTGCTCAAGAAAAACATCATGAACATTTTTTGAAACTATTTTGTTCTATAAATATATTCCGCAAAAAGCAATGCAAAACTTACAATAATTTGTTTGAAAATATGGCTGCTCAATAAAGCTATCATTGCGCAAAATGTATTTATTCATGTCTTTTGACAATTACAAATTTTGAAAAGAGGTACTATCGCATGGAATATTTATATAGTTAATATGGCTATAAATAAAAGAGAAATATACTTGAGTAAAAATATTTGATTTACTATAATGGAAAACATTTCAGCGAACACACTCTAAAAATTCATTTATTTCATTTTTATAAAAATAAGTGCAATGACTTTGTAATGCAAGTGCTTCGCTAAAATACTTTAGATCAGGGACAGACATTTTTTCAATAAAATGGTAATTAATTTTAAAAAAATTAAATGACTATAAATCAAAATCATTAACTAGAACGGAATTCATTTTAGTGATAAAAAGAATTAAAATTCTAAAATGTTATAAATAAAAGAATTCTTATTCTAAAAAATCACGCGTTATCAATTTTTTGTAAACAACTTTCACTTACTTACTTTTTCTATGTAGTTCTTAGGCTTCTATAAACAATTTCTTTCTTATTTTCGGTGTTGACTCACTATAATCTTTAATTGTATACACGATATTATGAGAGTTCATACGGTTAATTAAGTTCCTTCTCCCTTTTAAGCTGTTAATTAATCTATTTTTAATATATATATGAATTCTATGTTCAAAGGTTGTATCCAATCAAAGCATTATTACAATACAGAATTAAAATATATATTGTACTATTTTTGTATATTATCTTTTTTTTGCTATTATATTACTTAAAGGTGCATTGTAAGAGTACTGGGTATGATTCGGTAAAACTATATAAATTCGCTAGAAACTTGAATATTAATTATATCAACGTTAAATGCAGATGCTTATAGGTATGGTTATGTATAAATAGTATAATTTAAAGCCAAAATAAACGATATATATATATATATATATATATATATATATATATATATATATATATATATATATAAATATATATATATATATAAATATATATATATATATATATATATATACACATATACATATATATATATATATTTATATATATATATATATATATATATATATATATATATATATATATATATATATATATATATGTATATATATATATATATATTTATGTATATATATATATATATCTTTATGTATATATATATATATATATATATATATATATATATATATATATATATATTAGGGATATGAGTTTTTAATTTTTTTTCAAATAAAATGTTTCCTGTATCATAAATCGATGAACTTTTACCTAAAATCATGAAAAAAGGCCCAAATAGCTTTCTGCAACAAAAAAAGGTCACCCCAAAATAAAAATTAGATTTACCATTTTTATACATTCATTTTTGACCGATGTTTTAATTTTAAGCTTAATTCTCAGCTTAATTCTATTTATTTCATTATTTTGTTATGAATTTATAAATATAACGCCACACGTTACCATGGCAACGAAACGGCCGTGTGCCGGCAAATACTTGGAATTGTTATGTGATGACGTCATTGTGTTACCACGGTGATATAGACGACTGTAACAGACTGTAGAAGATTATAGAACTTAGTAGAACATTCTGGAAGCTCTAAATAATTATATAAGCGAGCTGCTGTCAGAGCTCAGTGTTGATAATGTGAATAGTTCTATGAAGTACTCTGCGTGTAACTGAGCTAATAAGGAACTACTGTAGCGAACTAAAGACGCTGTAAGTGTACGAAGTATAAGTAGTTGTAGCATTATCGTTAGGATACGGACTGGATTATCGAACTGTTATCAACATTGAATGGATTATCGAACTATAATTGGATTACTATACAGTTAAAGTATTTTATTAATTAAACGACTTTATTAAACGGATATTTACGCTCAGCTATCCGTAAAGTCGTAACAATATTATATGATGTCTCACAAGAAAAGTCATACCACAGTAACAAAGAACAAGAAGACTTGGACTAAAAATTTGGTGAGATTTCAAGAGTCACACAGAAGAAGGGAAAGCGTGGCTGTAGAAGAACATTCACTCGATGAAAAATCCAGAATACCACTTCAATTGCAGATCGTAGGAAGATACCAGTTTCTCGGAGCATATGTTAAAGGAAGAAAAGAACGAATAGACCAAATTTCTAAGGAAATTACAAAACTGTGGGACAATAAACTGAATTTTCCACGTGTGTCTGATCAAGTGATAAGAGCAAAGCTTATGAAGGTGCTGAAGGTCTATGATGAATGTGTCAAGCGTGGAAAATATGATGTTCTCAATGCATTATTTGACATCACGAAAGTGAATGGCCAGTGGTTATCCTCGGAAGATAAACTTCTATACCACCTACAAAAAGAAAGTAAAGGACAGGTGGGGTACTCAACAGGACAAGTGGCAAGTAAAGAAACCATTCACCCTTCCAAGAGAAGGAAAGTCCAGTCTGGAACAGCAATACCTTCCACATCACAAGTCCTGTCTACCACAGACAGTGGTACTGAATCTGAAAACTGCAAAAGTAAGAGTGAAGATGATGAAGACGACGACGGTGATAAAGACGATGATGAGGACACTCAGAAAAAAACTAGAAAGCACTACAAAAGTAAATTTGCTGTAAGTATGGTTACATCAAGTGGAGTTTCCACAAAGAAAGCTGCTAAAATATGCAATGTATTATCACAACAAGGTATTGATATTCCAACTCCAAGTCAATCAGCAATTTACAAGTCCATATTCAAAGAGGCAGGTAAATTAAAAAAAGAAATGATACAACAACTTAAAATGGAACAGTGGTCCTTACACTTTGACGGCAAACGAATAGATGATAAGGAATATCAGGTAGTTGTACTTCAGAATGAAAGAACTGACGTGAAACTTGATGCACTGCGTTTAAAAGATGGCAAAGCTGAAACTGTTGCTGAAAAAATTGCCAAACTTATTGATGAATACAATTTGTGGAATTCAATTAAGATGATCATTACTGATACAACAAACGTCAATACTGGGAAGAGAAATGGAGTTGTTGTGAAGTTGCAACGTATGTTTAAATTAAAGGGTGTCACAATACCACAATTTATCGGTTGTCAGCATCACGTACTAGACAGGATTCTCCGTCTGGTGATGGACGAAGAACTTGGGGGTGATACCAAATCTCCAAACATTGAATACCCATTTGTGTCTGAACTGTTGAATAAGTATGATGAACTGAAGGATAAGTTTGTGAATGGAACTGTAGAAATTCTTGATAAATCAGGGTGGAGAGACGATATGAAGTTTTTGTACCATTTAACAAGAGTGTTTAGGTTCTATGAAGAACAAAGAAACTTCCCTCTGATTCACTTTCAGAACATTCCTAATATGAGCAATGCCAGATGGAACTCAAGAGCCATTCTCGCCATTCTGGCGTTCATTCTTATGCCTGAAGCGAGAAAGAATTTGGAGAAGGTTTGCAGGTTCATTTCATATGAGTGGGCAGAACATTGGTTTAGTAGTCAAAAGTACAATGACAATGACTTCAAGAATTTATCTGATGTATTGAAGCCTTACAAAAAGGCATTGCAGTCATTCAAAAATCACTGGAAGAAAGAGCCATCCGTCATCGACATACCACGAAGTAATCAGATAGCTGAACGTGCAATCAAGGTGATGCAAGACCTGTATGCTTCCTGCAGAAAGAAAGACAAACTGCAACTTCGATTCATTCTAAGTAATAAGCGCTAGACTCTTTATGAGACGTGAGCATCATGTGACCCATGTACTAAACACAGTAGGCCTATAGACACAGACAGTTATGTATATTGTTGAACTAGACGCTTTGATACTGTTAATTTTGTAATACTTGTATATTTATATATCACATAATGTTTTTTGTTATATCACAGTACATGTTGCATAAATAAATAAAATAACAACAGGAGTATGACTCTTACAACATCTTCAGCCTTTAATATTCATTTACTGTACAAAAGTGTACCTATTGAAAATTCGATTTTTTGGTTTTGGGGTGACCTTTTTTCAAAATATGTCAAAATGAAACATCTATTCGTTCTTTTTACATAAAAGTTCATTGAATTACGATACAGGCCTAGTAGGTTGCAAAAAAGTCATATCCCTAATATATATATATATATATATATATATATATATATATATATATATATATATATATATATATATATATATATATATATATATATATATATATATATATATGTATATATGTATATATGTATATATATATATATATATATATATATATATATATATATATATATATATATATATATATATATATATATATATGTGAAATTTAATACTTCTTTAATGTAGGTTTAAAACAAAGATTTTGCAATGCATATCATTTTTGTTGCAGTTCTTTTTGCATCAATAATAGTTACGGAAGCTACATTAAAAGGAACTGATCCTGTTTCAGGGTTTGTTGTTGAATATGGTTGCTATAAATCAAATTGCTGGGCAAATTGCAATGTAAGATATTTGTTTTAAATAAAACCTCATTGGAATTAGGAAAGAAATTTCCTAAAACTTTATATAGGATGATTTCTTCCCCTTTATATAGTAGATATCGTTTTGTCTCTCTGCGTGTGGTAGAAAACATATTTTTATATGTACTGCAATAAACGTTTTTTTAAGGGGTTAAGAATAACAAAGAAATTTATTGATAAATTACTTTTCTCCCATCACTTTAGTGCATTATATTGTGAAAACTTCAAGAATATTTTGATTAAAATTGCGTGATTTACAATTTGGTTTAGTTTTTATATAATTTTGTTACTATGATGTTAATTACTTTCTTCTACTATTTCCCACACTCTAAACTTCTTTACCCTGAAGGCGCAATTCCACCAAAATCAATAATATATTTTATTAAAACCCTCCTTCAACTTTAAAGAAAGAAATTTATGTCAAAACTTAATTGGTTTTGTACATACAGTATAGAAAACTGATATTAAAGTTATATATGTATACATATATATATATATATATATATATATATATATATATATATATATATATATATATATATATATATATATATATATATATATATATATATATATATATATATATATATATATATATATATATATATATATATATATATATATTAATGTATGTTTATTAGGGGCTTGACAGAATGTGGTGTTGGACAAATAAGAAATCTAATGGTGGAAAAAAGCCATGTTCAACTGATACACAATGTGATGGTTATTACTACAAGTGTGTGTCCGCGTGTGGCTTGTAATACATATAAATTTGAATTATTTTAAAACCTTTTTAGTATTTTATTAAAATCTTTGAGTCTTTTACAAGACATTACTATTGAGTTATTTTAGTTTTTGAAGTTTTAAAATATTTTGTATAAGGATGCATTTTTTTTTTAATAAAAAAGCTTTTGTATTTGATTTGACTGCAATTAGAGTAAGACGATTATTTATTTATCTATTATGGAGAGACTCGTAAAGTAATAATTATTGCCGACGTTAAGGGTTTTAAACTTGAGGGGTACAATCGTCAAACTCTAAAATAAGTAGCTAAAATTTTCTGAAAAATTTGAAGTGACTACGAATAATTTGAGCTGTTATTACCCGTTAAATATGGGTCTTGGGAATCATTTCCATACCGACCTTTTCTATACTTGATCCTTACTATAATTGTTTTTAGTAAGAGGTAGAAAACTAACTATATAAAAACAGAAAAACTATATTCATTGTTTTCATTTAAAACTATAAAAAAAAAATTCTGTTATAAATAATAGAGTAGCCGTGGCGCAGTAATAGTGCGCTTGCCTCAGAATCAAAAGATCCGTGGTTCAATCCCCACCTTTAGGCAAGTATTATGACCTTAGTTGGGAAGGAAGGGTAAACTTCCAATTAAATGATCATCCGTGGTGCTCTGTGATAAGACCATAAGGACATCTTGGGGTACCTAAAATTAATTATAAATAAATAGATAATTTAAAAAACTTTAACCGTTTCTGTATACGTTGCCATTTATCAAAGCGTTGGATATTAAAACCAGTCTAAATTATATTAAGAACACCTGCTTTAAATAAGTTAATAACTATCGGCCTGAAAAGTTTCAAAAAACATGAAATGACATAAATATGCGGGACAACGGCCTTACCATGACCCGTATAATACTGTTCATGGTATGTCTATTCCACACCGACTATTTTCAGCAATTTCGCTTTATTTTAATAATTAAAAAAATACATATATATATATTTATAAATTTTTGTTTTGTGTTTAATACTTTATAGCTTTTATTCAAAAAAAAAAAAGGGGACTTAAGGTTATTTATTTATTTAATAAGTTTCTATCAGCTTTTTTTTTCAGATCTGCAGCTTATTAGAACTCTTGCCCCATTAATTTTAACGAAAAATCAAGTTTGTATGTGAAATCTTTTTCTTTAATAAAGAAAGTTGCTTCTGTAAGGCGCAAACTTAACGAATAATCTAATAAAATAAGTACCTCGTTTGATTATCAAACGAATTCATCAGATTTTGATCTAAATTTTTTTGATGTCTCCCTTACTACATATACTTCTGACGATTCTCTACTGCAATGCGCCTTAATGAGGGAAATTCAACTATAAATTTTCAAACTAATGATTTTTTGGTTCAATAAAAAGATGAATTTTTAATGCTTCATGAAAATGCTAATCTTCATGGTGAATATTTTGATAACTTTGAAGATTTTGTTACTGTTTTTCAAAAAAATTTGAAAACATTGAAAATAGCCAATTTCGGGTCGAGAGAGCTTAGCTATATGGGCAACTCAGTATAACATTTTAATTGCTGCAACAACTGCTTTACTCGCTATTCTTAAGACATTTATTTTAGACATACCATCAGGTGCTAGAAACTTACTATCTAATCAAAAAGTAGCTGATATAGTGACTTGCGTCGGTAATCAATATTATCAATTTGGAATATCTAACTCTCTGTGCTTACTTTGAAAACGTCATTGATACCCTTAAATGACATATCAGATAAATTAATGCTTTATATAAATATCGAATGCGCACCTTTATCAAGATGTTCAAACTTGTGAATTTAGCCTTTATTTGGAATTGTACAAGATCAGCCTCATTTTGGAGTTTTTAGAATAGGCTGAGTAGATACTCAGCCTATTTAAAAACTATTGTTGATGATATGATTTTAATACAAATGAGTCTACTCGTTTTGTTGATTATTTTTGTTCATGAAGAACATGACGGGAATCTTCACTGGCTTTGTGTGAGCACATATAATTGTAAGCCAGGTGAGATTTATATGTTTGACTGCTTTTTCCATGGCTCTATATCTGTCAAAACAAAGAAGCAAATATGTTTTATTTTACATTTCAAGAAAAAGTACTTATTAGTTAAAGTATTACCTGTTCGACAACAAACTAATTTTTTGGATTGTGGATTGTATGCTATTGCCTGGGCTCGGCAAATCCAAGAAAATAAATGTATATCATCAACTTTCATGATGTTTGAACAAGAGAAAATGAGAAATCATACTTAAGCTGTATAGAAAAGAACCAGTTAAAACCAGTCATGATTGTTGTTGTGACAATTAGAGTTGTCATGATTGCTTCAAAGGATATACAATGAAGTCATATTTTTTAAAAATTTATAATAATGCAAAAAACTTCTTGAAGGCAGTACTTGAGTACTTTTTGGGAAAAGATGTCTCAAAAAATATTGCTTCTAATCACTATATGTTCCTGGTTTACAAGAGATTTTAAATAAATTGAGGGGCTACATTTTAAAAAAATAATATCAAATTTAATGTTTTAAAACTGAACATTTTTTACTCTAGGTTACAAATTGGTCTTTTCTATAGCTTAAATGTAAAGATTTTTTGTAAAGTAGTTCATCTCAGCACTTTTAGAGTTTGTTGGCACCAAAGTCCAGAAATAGATAGTAAATATTAACTTTTGAAAGTGTCTTTTGATAACTTTTTTTTGTTGAACAAGTCTTATAAGCTTGCCACTAATGCAGAAAAGTAAAGTGACTTTAAAAAGAGTAACTCAAAAGTACACTTCTAAAATAGATTGATTAAAAAAAAGTTTTGTTCAAGAAAGTTAAAGCAAAAAAGGAAGATACTGATGAGCTTGATTAGATTAAAAAAAGCTAAATAAGGTGTGGACATTATATTAAATTTGACATTTTCCTTCGATGATATTTTAATGTCATGTTAGTAAAGCCAAATTTTAGATTTTCAGTACTTAAAAAAGCAATTTTTGATAAATTTAATTTTTAAGAAATATTTTATGATTTAGGTTTTGTAGAAAGGTAAAATCCTCAGACATATATTTATTATTATTTTGGTATAGAGTTTTAAGTGAAATTAATACTTAAAATCTTTTCAAATATTTTGGTTTCATTTAAAAAAATGCTCTAAACTGTTACAAAAAATTCTAAAAAAAATTTAGGTAAACTTTGTTTTCATGTTTTCCAGCTCTGGTAATAAGATTTATAAGTTTTCTGTTTTCTCACTTTGTTAGTAAACTTTTATTTAATTAACTTTTGCCTAAAGCGTTCTTGGAAGTGAATTTGTATTAATAAAAAAAATTGCAACTTACCCTAGAATACATGCTTTTTGTTTGTTATTGAATGCTTTTCCTTCCAATTAAAAAAATGCTTTGTAGTTTCCATTTGCTGTGTCTCTTAGTTTATAATTCAAAAGTTAAACACTAGGTTTCTGGGTTTAAATATCAATATCTCTCTAAAATAAACAAATACATATTAATTTTAATACACGTTGATTTATTTGAGGGAAATTTAAATATAGAAAAAAATTTACTAAGTTAATATTTGTAAGTTGTTTTTTTAAGAAACACATAAGAACATATATAACATTTAAAAATATACACAACACAATCCAATGAAAGTATAAAAGAGCATATACAACTTAATAACATATGTAAGCATAATTTGAAAGTGTTCAAAAAAGCTTAAAAGCAACTGAGAGTTAAATTTACCTAATTTATAGCTATTTTCAAAACTGTTACAAAATTTTTTTTATAGTATTTTATTGGCTCTGAATGAAAACAGATAAAGTTAAAAACTCATGTGAAATGGTAAGAATGAGAATAATTCTTATAAGTTTAAATAAAGATATCATAAATTTATAGCTAAATTAACACTTTTCTAATAATATAAATCATAAAAACACTTTTTTTTATTATTAAAATTTCTTCAAGCTTAAGGTATTAAATAAAGAATAAAATATAAAACTAAGGCAAGAAAGATCAAATATTTTGTGCAATCTAGAGGAAGAATTTACAGTATTGCTTTTTGTAAAATTGTTTAAAGTTGTTTTAAGATCTTTTAATCATTAAAAATCACTATTTTAAAAAATACAGAAGCCTGTTCAAGTAAAACCTTTATCTTAATTTAACATCAATTTCTTATTCAACATCTTTACAATGGCATTCTTTAGAACTTTCTTCAATTCTCTCAAAACTATTCAAAAATTGCATCAGTGGTTCCAGTTTTTAAAATCACTAGAGAACATGACCCCTCCAACTGTTGTCCAATCAATCTAAAATACCTCAAGTTTTGATCCTTTTTTGTTTCTTCTTGACATCCTTATATCTAAAGTGGCTCTATTTGCTAATGACTTAACTTTATACTCCGTTCTTGACTAAAAGTATTCTAACCTTGACTGAAGTATTTTTCAATCTTAGAACAGGAAGCCAATCTTGAATCCAATCTCACTAAACCACATTCTGTTGCAGAGACGAGCTTGTTAAATTTAACTCTAAAAAACTCAGTTATTAACTATTGCAATACTATCGACAATCCAATATTGATGTCCTCAATAATTGATAACTAGCAACCCTCTCGCTGAGTCTTCTTCTTTACATCTTCTTGGATTATCACTCACAACCGGCCTCACATGAAAACCATATATACAACCAATTACTAAATTAACATCTGTTAAGGTCGCTTTTCTTTAACAAGTTGCCGTTTACCTACTCCTAATTCTATTCCCTACTTCTACAAACCTCTCATTTGCCCCTGTATGGAAAACTGTTGTCATATTTGGGTCGGTTTTTTCAATGAAGTTCTTACTCCTTTAGACAAGGTACAAATACGCATTAAAAACATAGTCAGACCTGCTTCATCTACTTAACTTGAGCCTCTCTCATTGTCATAAAGTTGCATCTCTTTCTCTTTGCTATAAATACTTTTACTCTGTTGATATACTTTTAATATAGTTTTTAATATTTTAACGTTTAAAATTTAATATTTAATATGTTAATGTTCTGTTTGTATACTAAAAATACTTTTATTCTATTAATATACTCATAAGCATTGCATTTTTATTTTAAAAAAAGGTATAAATAATGCATGCACATAAACAAAAAAAATTTTTATACGTATACATAAAATATTTTTACTTTTAACTCCTAACAGAATAATGCAAAAATTGATTATCTTTTTTTGTAGCTAGTTTTACTGATTACTTTTTAAACCAGATTAAAAGTCGGAAAAAATAAAATTTTAATAATGATTAATTATTAAATTATTAGGGCAAATTAGTTTCTATATAGAAAACAAAAATAATGAATTATACACAATAATCAATAAACAAAAATCTCATCTCCTTTCTAACACCTCTTTAACAGGCTTTTCAGATCTATTATCTAATGTAGGTATTGATTTTATTATATAAAGTTTATGTTTACTAAAAACTAAAAATATAAATACAAATTTTTACATTCTATTCACTGTCAGAAAGTGTGCGGTTACGACACAAGAAAAAAATTTTGTTACAGGTACTTAGACATTCAAGTCGTAAATGTGGCATTTGTACACCAAATTAGATGTGGTAGTAGAGTAGTGATGGAACACTTGGTTTGAGATTCTAAATGTACCAAATCTTCAAAGCCACCCTACACCTCAGAAAGTACCACAATCAACTTGTTTTTCTGCACATTGATTTTGTTATACAAATTTTTAAAGTCAGAATTCAGGGCTGAGATAAAAAGATTTATAGGTTTCTTGTGCTGAAATACATTTAACACATAGGCTTTAGGTGTTTCCAAGGGTTCACAATCAAAAATAGTAGAATTTACGAATTTAGATACTACATTTAAACAGCGGTATACACACCTTTTTTTTGAAATTTGTGTTAAGTGATTTTTTATTAATTTAACTATTATGTTAACACATTTATTTTTATAGTTTTTTAGGAGAAGCTTTTTTTTTTGTACCTAAATTTAGAAATTAAATTTGTTTTTTTGTTTAATAAGCATTCTTGGTTTGCATGTGAATTTATTTTAAATTTTTCTTTTAGACTTAGTATGTATTTTTCGGAAATATTTTTTTATGCAGGCGCTGTTTTAAGGATGGACCAATTCAGTATAAAATCACCAATATTTTGACCTTATATATATATATATATATATATATATATATATATATATATATATATATATATATATATATATATATATATATACATATGTATTTATATATATATATATATATATATATATATATATATGTATATATATGTATACATATATATATATATATATATATATATATATATATATATATATATATATATATATATATATATTATATATATATATATATATGTATGTATATATATATATATATATATATATATATATATATATATATATATTTATTTATATATATATATATATATATATAGATATAGAGAGAGAGAGAGAGAGAGAGAGAGAGAGAGAGAGAGAGAGAGAGAGAGAGAGAGAGAGAGAGAGAGAGAGAGAGTGAGAGTATCCCATACCGGTATTTCGGTATTATAAAAATATAATACAGGAAAACCGGTATTAAATATTTTAAATTTTTGAAGCACAGTAAATTAATTTAAGAATCACGAAAACTTGAAAAGAATGCAAATTTATTGATCTAGTCGGTAGAACCTTTATTTTTTATTCCATGAAAGTAGCCTCTTAAAAAACAAAGAGCATCCAGAGTTTTGTCGTCCATTCTGAACCACAACTTGTTTCAAATAATAGCGGAGCATAAAAGGCTCATTCAGATTCAAAGCTAGTTGGCCGAGCCGTTAAAAGAAGATCATAAACCTTTTGGAGGTATTTTCCTTGCACACTTTCATCTTCGAAGAGACTCATTTCTTTTTTTAGACACTTTTTAACATTTTAGACACATTATATCACCAGCGCGTTGTGGTTGTTTCCAGACAACCTTATAGTTTATTTTTTTACAAATGGCCTTTTACATGTCTTTTTTCATTGATTTCTCAGAATTTTTTCCTTCGCCAATCTTAATTTTGCTAACCTCAAATTAAAGAATTTCCTGGGCTCGTTCTTCAACAGCAGTGGTTTGATTTCAAATTCCCTTCTGATTTACAATGCCCAAAAGTGAATTAAGATTACTTGAGTTTCTACTACCATCTTCTAGACCTTTGTGCAAATAAGAAATGAAATCGTACAACTGCGTTCTTCTTGCAATAATACGTGGTTTTAAAGCACTCATAAATTTTACGCTTAATGATGACTTAATTTCGCATAGCCTGTCAAACATAAATGTCAATGCTGCATGCGCAGAAGTTAAGTTAGCATTTTTGCAATAAAGTGACTCAACGGCTAATTTTACCGGCAAAGTGCTGAAATAGTTACTGAAACTATCAGATCAAAATCAGTTTCTGTAAAGTTTATATTAAGTTTTAAATCTATATCTGATTTTTGAATGCATGACTTTAATTTGTAAAAATGTTTGAGCATTGCTTATAGACTATTCCATCTAGTTTTGGAATCTGCAATTAAGAAGTATTCTTTACTAAATTTGAGCTTTTCATAATTCTGTAGTACCTAATTCTTTAATGGTGAACGGTTGAATATTTGCACAATTTTCCTTACTTTTTGTATAAGAGGACCAATTTGACTATATGTTTTTTCTGTATCTTATTCTTGTGTATCGTAATCCATCCTCGTATATATTTGAAATATTTTTAAAGGCACAATAGCTTTCGTGCTCGTCTCCTCTAAGTATGAGTCAAAGTCTTTTTTTTTATCTTTGAGAAAGCAAAACTAAACAGATTATTTATTTCCGCCTATTGAATGCTGATTTAACTTTTTAATTTCACTCTCCATCGGCTAATCTAGAATATTATCTCAATTTGTATATATTTGCCACATATTTTATCGTCACAATGTTTATATCAGTCACATAATGTGACTGATATAAACATTTAATATTTAAATGAAATGAATTCAAATAAGTTTAAACTTAAAAATGTTAATTTTTTAAACTTACCAAAGTTGTTCTTGGTAATTATTTTAAAAAACTATCAAAGAAATAGGTATATAAAGATTTTGTAATTTGTAAAAATTTGAACTCGTTTTTTACTTTTAGTTTACATATATAACTAAAAATTAAAATAAAGAACTCAAGAACTAAAGAATATTCAACGCATTGCTTTAAAGTATACGCACATACGATTGTTTCAAAAAAGAATAAAAACAACAACCCGTAATTATAAACCTCCTGGAATTTAAATGATTTTAAAAATAAGTCAAGTATTAATGAGAAGAGTTTCATCAAGAGTTGTCAATGAATCAGAGTTTGACAACTTTACTTTTATGTATAAGATTTTTACTAAAACTAAGAGAATTTTACAAAACACATAATAGAATTAAAAATTATTTTAAAAATAAACAACAAATGTTTAGGAATTTTTGTATATTTATAATCTGAAATACGACAATGCGATTCAAAAATAGTTCTTTTGTCTCAAAAATAGCTGCATTTTAATACCTACTTATACGTTGTAATAATGTAATTAAAACTTTCTTTTTAAATCAATTTAAAAATGTACATGAAATATACAAATATTGCTAAAAATAATGAATAAAATAACAACCCTTCAAATACCGAAATACTGGTATTTAAGCCTTTTAGTACCGGTATTCAAAACTAGACAAAATTGAACGAAGTTCAAAATACAGAGTATAAATAAAATTAATACAATAATAATGAACTCAAAAAAGATCACATTTCCCAAAAGCAATTAAAAATATTAGTCAGCAAATATTCCATAAATTTTTTTGCAAATTGTATATGGTAAATTTTCGAGTTCAGTTTGATTATAATAAATTTTATTGGTTATAATTTCAGTTATATATTTAGAGAGATTATCCAATTTGTATTTTATGGTTTTCAATAATACCATTTAAATTTGACACAAAAAGAAATCAAAAAAATCAGCAAAACATAATGAAAAAAAAAGTAATTACATAAAAAACAAATTTGTTGTAACTTTTGTGATTTAAATACTATCTTTATAATCACCATCACAATAATTATATATAAATGACGTCATCAATAAAGATAGCCATGTTTAAAATTAAAAATACGTAAATTATTAATCTATTTTTAATTAAATAAGCTAAAAAGCATGTTAGATTTTTCCTATCAAGTTTTATATAATAAATGAATTCCTCACAAAATGTTAATTTTTAAGTAAAATTTGACCAACTTGAGTTAAAATTCGTATATATTATATTATAACATAACTTTTAGTGTGCATTTGATGAAAAGTATATAACTCATATACTTTTCATCAAAAATAAGTGTTTGTTTAAAAATTCTAACTTCGTAGGCGCACTTAATTTGTACAATTTTATCCAGTTAGGGTATGTTTTGTTTTCATACCCTTCTACCCAACTATTTACTTCTTCTGATTTAATTTACGTTCTTAGTTAAACAACATTTTTATCTTCAAAAATTAATTTTGAATTAAACAAATAAGCAACGTTGTAAGATTTGTTTGGAAACACGTGGATTAAGAAATTATGTTTACTATTTAGTAAATAGTATTTACTACATTTTGTTGTTATTATTATTATTATTACCTTACTTAATTTTTGTACTCGATAAAAGCTGGATAGAGTGCCGTTAAGTTAAGAATTTTATTTACAATGGTTTAAATAACCGATCCTTCTTCTGCTCCCATAGTTGTTGTTGATGTATTTTTTTGTTTTGTTTTGTTTTTTTATATTATAATTATTTATTTTTTGTATCATTTCTTATTTTATATTTCACTCTCAGTTTGCTCAACTATTATTTGATAGCTCATAGCCAGTAACAACAAATCGTCTCTGACCGATTTTTAATGCGAGAGTAGATTTCTTTATGAGTTTTCCCTTCGGTACGATTTTCTAGTAGGACTTGCCTCTCTCTTAAAATCAGCGAATCAGATTGCGTCATTGAAGCGTCTTTTCTGTGCTAATAAAGGGTTTGTAAAGTCGTCTCCCGTTTATTAAGTCCCACCCCAACCCTGTTTATTCGGCAGGCAAGATTAGCTAACTTTTTAAATAAATATACTCTGAATATATAATGCAAAGCATCTATACCCATATACATTCATCTAGTTTAACAGTCGATGAAAGGTTCGCATCTATAACACATTTTCTTATAGCATATAACTTGAATGCCTATATGATATATCCCAGCCAACATTGACATACGGGTACCCAACAGGGCCCATACGGTTTGTCACCTGGGTTTCGTTTGGGAAAACCAACGGTATCCCGCCAATTCTTAACCGCGGTTTCCATATAGGGTTCATATGGGTATCCCGTATGGGTCCCAGTCAAATCCCGTATTTTAAAATTCTAACGAACCCATTTGGATTTGCAACTAGGACCCATATGGGATTCCCATCAAGAACCCGCCGGATCTTGGCCGCGGTTTTTCTCTAGGATCCATATGGGTCTACCCGCCAAGTATCCCGTAAAGGTCCCACAAAGTTTACCTATTGCAAATCTTGAAAAACTACGTTTAAATGTTTAAAATTTACAGAAAAAGCATTTTTATTTATAACTTGATTGGTTTATTTCAAAACAAATAATAATAAAATTGCAGTCGAAATTAAACAAACTTTAAAATGATTTACACCCTACAAACTTTAAAATGGTTTACACCCTATATATATATATGTATATATATGTATATATGTATATATATATATATATATATATATATATATATATATATATATATATATATATATATATATATATATATATATATATATATATATATATATGTATATATACATATATATATATATATATATATATATATATATATATATATATATATATATATATATATATATATATATATATATATAAATATCAAAACATAACAAGTTTGGAAAAAAATTTTTTTTTAAATTATGACTTTTATTCTCTATTAATGCCATTTCCATTAACACATTGCATAAGAAAAGACACGCAGTATCTACTCTTACGCAGCTATCTATTACGTAGTATCTAATCTTACTATTCAACTAGTCGGATGTATAATTCTCTTGGAAATTCTTTCCGAAGCTTTCTAACGCCTGCTGTAGTTGCACAACACTGGCTATGCTCTCTTTGACCAATCTCTTGTCTATCCTACCTCAAATGTTCTCGATGGGATTTAAATATAGAGAAGCAGCTGGCCATGGCATGACCATAATTTTTTTCCGATCAAGCCTCTCTTTAACCAAGATTGCAATGTGATCCGTAGCGCCATTGTGCTAAAAAATCCATTGTTGTTGTCTTCCGTAAAAAGCTCTCGCTGTTGGCAAAAATTTACTTTCGAGGGTCTCTTTGTAGTTGTACTGGTTAATTCTACCGTTATAAGTATTGTATGACCCTGTTCCTTTATGGGAGAAGCATCCCCATATTCTAACTGATCCTCCTCTGCCTTGTATCCTTGGTACACAAAAACACTATTTAAACTTTTCACTAGCCAGCTTCTTGATGATTAATTTTGACTTGCAATTTATCACCTCAAAATTGGATTTGTCGCTAAAAATAACTTTGGCCCAGTCTTCTACAGACCAGTGAAATAGCAATCTAAGTCTTTCTTATTTAGGCATCTTTGTACAGTCCATCTACTAACATTAATGTTACTAGGCGTATTTGCGAACCCTTGAGCGAGTTTACGGTAAGAAATTTTTGGGTCTTGTATAACCATTTGATAGAGATAACTTTGGTCTCTTAAAGTTAGCTTCAAAGGCCTTCCATGCCTTGACATCATTTTATACCCCGTGGTTTTCAACATTGCTTCTACACATTTAAGCAAAACATGGCACATTTGAGCTATTTCTCTTTGGCTTTTTGTTTTATCTTTTAGCAGACCTACAATTTGCCATCGTCTGAAACAGCTTTTCTGCCCATTTTTATCTTTTTACTTTACCAAATAATTACCAATGCGATTAAATTAAGATATAAAAATGATAATTTTATTTTATTTTCGCAAGCACGTTTGCATAGTTCGAAAGAAATCAACCACCAAATTTTTGATCGCGCGGATAACATTTCGTTGAGATATTTCAACCTAAGTTGTTAAATTTAAGTTGACTATATATTTTTGCTACATTAGAAATACAGGTACGTTCTAATTAAATTAATAATTACTCAAAACTGGTTAACCTAATGAGTTTCAATTATAAAATATTCGATAGGGAATCAATTATTTAAGATATTTAATACGCTTTTAAACGTATTAATTAGTTGGTTTCAAAGATAATTGTAAAAAAAAACAAAAATTTCACACAGACAAAGTAGTGACTCTACATTTATGCAACACACTACACATATATATATATAAATATGTATATATATATATATATATATATATATATATATATATATATATATATATATATTATATATATATATATATACATATTTATATATATATATATACATATTTATATATATATATATACATATTTATATATATATATATTTATATATATATATATATACATATTTATATATATATATATATATATATATATATATATATATATATATATATATATATATATATGTATATATATATATATATATTTATATATATATATATATATATATAAATATATATATATATATATATATATATGCATATATATATATATATATATATATATATATATATATATATATATATATATATATATATATATATATATATATATATATATATATATATATATATATATATATATATATGAGGAGTGGACTTGCAAAACCAGATAACTCACTTTTTTTTCATTTTGAGATAATGACAAAAAATGTTTTCCAGTTAATCGAATAGCTAAAAATTAAAAGCTAAACAGTAGATATCATTAAAAGAATGTTTAAGACAAAAATTTAAAAATCACGCTCCCTTGATCTTATTTTTATTACAAAATAAAAAAACATTTTTATCTGCTTTTGCATGCCAATTATTATTTTTATCTGGTTTTGATCGGAAATTAATTTCTAACTGGTTTTCAAAAAAGCTTTATAAAGTCAGCTTGACTAGTGACAATTTTAATAATCAATATAATTGTGCAAAACACCCCTCTGACTTAGAAAATAAGTAATTTTAATGTTTAATATTTTTATAGGATTGATATAGTTAAAACTCAATTGTAACTGTCTAAATATGGCTTTTGTGATTTTAGTGAAATTTTTTTGCATATGGTTTTTTTCTTAAATAACGTCATCCATTTTTATTAAACATTTTTTAAACCGAGTATTGATTAGATAAAATTTTTGACTTAGTTTGCATCAACAATAATTTTTTATCTGATTTTGCACGGACAGAATAACTTAAGGCAGGTAAAATGTTATTAAAATAGTTGCTTTTAAATTTAATTTTTATTTGTAAAGATGTAGGAATATTAATACTACAAAAAAACATTGCTAAGTCTTTTCAAAAAAAAAGTGAATTATCTGGTTTTGCAAGTCCACTCCTCACACACACACACACACACATATATATATAAATATATATATATATATATATATATATATATATATATATATATATATATATATATATTTATATATATATATATATATATATATATATATATATATATATATATATATATATATATATATATATATATATCTTATACGACTAAAACACTGCAAATTCCTCAAACATAACCTATTTGTCACAGGATTCGTCTGCTTTTTAAAATCTTTTTAACTAAACCTTTTTTTTGTAATTTTAAAACAATAATCACCTTCATCAGCAACCAAAATATTCTATACCTTGATAATTTTAAATTTTAAACAGTGTCTCAATCCAATGGTTACTGATCAATCAGAACTAGGAATACTAAACTTCTGTTTATACCCTTATACATGTTCATTTGAACAACCCATTGTTCTTTAAACAAGCTTCTTTAATTGATCTGAAAAAGTTTTTTATTTGAACAAGAAACATCAATCAAGAACTTTAAGTTTAACTGTATTGATTCCTATATGCAATAAAGAATGCACATTGTAAACTAGTTGATCCTTACCGTAAAGTTCACCAATTAACTGCACAAAATAAGTTAGTAACTGACAGGCAAAATCAACATTATTTTTTAACAAAATAAAACATTATAAAGTTAGAACTGCAACTGAAAGTGATAAAAAGTTTGAATAGATTTTTGGCTAAATCATCCCATTTAAACAACTGGCCCAGAGTAAACTGAAAAAAGTCTAAGTTTTGTTGCTTTCCGTTTTGTAATATCTAATTAAGAGCTTGGTTTTCTAGAAAATTTTCTTGGTATGTAAAAACATATCTGGAACAATCCGCCAGCTAAAGTATTGACTGTAATATGAGACAATTTACAACATTTGGGCCATTTAACCATAAGTTGTTTATGGATAAATGGCCTTAAGAGTCTTTGCACACCCCTAAGCATACTAGATGAATAAAGTCTAATGGAAACTTTGTTACCATGTCAAAATATAATTCTATTTAACACACCACAAAGATGATCAGAATGCTTTGGATGACAAAAATCTGATTCAGTGCTTAAAATTGATGAAATGTGGGAGTATTATCTTACCACACCTCTCTCCTTTCTGAACACAACGCTTACATCAGTTATAACCATTGTGCCCCTAATACACTTAACAAATGCTCTAGCTGGTGCATCACATATGATAACAGCAAGATTGATTTCATACTCAATATTTTAATCGATAAAACCATCAGAATTTTGAACTCTACCAAAAAATTATGTTGATAATCAAAAATGGAACTTTCGGGCCAATTTTTAAACAAATTTCCAAACTTTGAAAAAACCAATTTTTAAACCTATTTCTAAAAATCCAGTTTGGGTTGGACAAAATTGGGAGTCGTAGACCTAAGCTTTGACAGCAACATTTGTAAACAGCAAAAACTTTGCAAAGTTTGTTTAAAATTTTTTAAATTCATGTTTAAATTTTGTCACTATTTTAGATTTTCTTTGAGTAGTTTCCTAAAATTTTTTAATATAAAATATTTATGGAGTGTTGTTCTCCCTTAGTATCAGCTATCAAGCTGATTGAGCTGACTTAATCAGCTTCAGCTTTAATTTGAAGCTAATGAGTTTAAAGCTGAAGCTGAAATATCAGCTGCAACACCTAACTTACAGACAACTTAGTTAATGGGATTTATTTACTTTATCATAACACATGTGTTTTTTTTATACTTGAATACTAATTTTTTTATTTTATAATAAATGTTTTTTTTTTTAGTACTTGTTTTTTATTATATTTAATACTTAAGAAAATATTGACAGAATATTCTTTAGATAAAAATAATATTTTCTTATTTTACTCTAATTGTGGTAATTAACAAAGGTAATATTTACTCTAATCATTATATTTGTCCCCAAAAGTTCATGCAATTTGAACATACATAAGTCTCTTACTAATTTTAATAAATAAAAATTATTACCATTATTATTATAACTATATTTGCTAACCTGTCATTACTAATATTTATCAAAAATACATTCTGGTTGTTAAAGTCTTTTTTACTCATATAAGTATGTAAATATTGTTAATAGTCAGAGTGCACCGAGCAGAAATATTCTTAAACAGGCTACAAAATACAAGATATACATAAGATACAAATCATAAACGACTTATGACTTGGAACCTAATACTTTTATCCCAATATTTTAAAATTAAGTTATGGAAAACAAAAAACAGTGTTCAACTTACTATAACTCAGTTATAATAAATAAGCATATGGTCATGATCTATATAATAACTTTTTTTAGTTATCGTTATTTATGTTAAAGTTATCAAGTTAAAGTTTTATAATTAAAGTTTGAATGCAAAAGTTCATATTAATAAAAATTTTATCAGTATTGTAAACATAAGTTAAGTAATATAAGTATTTACAAGTTGAAGTATTGTAAGTATATGTTATTACTAATAATAATAAATAATATATAAATTAATATATAGTTATATATATATATATATATATATATATTATATTATGTATAACTATTATATTATATATAATATATCACATATTATATATTAATTATATTATTTATAATATTATATAATTATATACAAACAACTTATATATAAATAATATACAACTTATACATAATAATATTATGTATATTATGATATTATTGTTAATATTACAAGCGCACAATTTTAAATCAGAGTCAAAAAATATCAATCATTAAAAAATGAGGTAGATGCATAACAATAAAGCCATTTTTTGCATTTATATGTAAACACTTAATATTTATACTTCACGGTGAGTAAACTTCGTTAACATAAGTCCTTTTGCTTGCATAAAATATAGAAAAATCAATGGAAAAGAGTGGATCTGTAAAAACGGTTTAAAAGCTCTAAATTCCCCAAACATAACCTATCCATCTCAACATTCGCCTGTTTGCTCTTTTTAAATGTTACTTACTAAATCAAAGTTTTATTTCAACTCAAAGCAATTATTACCATCACTAGCGGAAGCAAAACTTTATATTTTGATCATTTTAAAAATGCAAACAGTGTCTCAATGGAATAGTTACTTCATGTATAGTAGTTACTGGAACATATGTTAAACATATATGTTAAATTTTGTAATTTAATTTAAAAAAAATATAAAAAAAATTCTTTTATAATGGTAATAAATAAAATTAAAAAAAAACGTCTTTTTAATAGAGTTTCCAAGTGAAATTACACATACAAATTAAAAAAAAAAATTATTTTTATTACAATATAAATATAATGTTTGCAAAAAAAAAAAAATTATTTTTATTACAATATAAATATAATGTTTGCAAAAAATATAATCATAAAAGTTAAATTTTAAATTTATTTTACGCACAATACAAATTATAAATAGAGTAAGTTTTGTTATGATAATTTTAATGATCAGTTTAAACTTTTTGGTTTTGACATCCATGGAAATAAAAATGGCGGCAGGTTGCTTGATTACGGCTAAAATGATGAAAATTTCGAACTAAATAATTTATATTTATTGTTTACCTTCAGTATTCTAATTAGTGCAGTGTTTGCTTTGGATGCATGACTTAGATTTTAAAATTAAATCACTGAAGTGAGATTAAAGAAAGCTGAGAGAGATAAAATATTAACTGGTCGTCTTCATTGATAGTTTACATTGCATTTACCATAACATTGTTTACATTAATATTTTATTTTAAATCAGACTGGCTTTTGTGTACTTTGGCGTAAAGCATTGTTTTGACGTAATGCAGTATTACTTTGTTTATTTACTTTATTCAAAAATTTTATTTCCTTATTCAACTGTTTCACAACAAACTCATTATAGTGGTTCTCCCCTTTTCTAAAGTCATCTTCAATCAGTTAAAGAGTTAGTCTTGTGGCGAATAATAATTTCCTCCAATCAGTCAAAATTTAATTTTTTGTTGTTGTTCATTATTAGTTTTTGTTAGTTCTGCTTAAATACCCATAAATTGATTTATATATTTCTCCATAGTATATAAATTGTCTATACTACACTGAGGCATATTCGTTTAGACGCATAATTTTTTTCTCTCTGTCTTAATTTTTTTGTATGAATTGTCAACTGATATGCCTGCAAGTTATTATCAAAATAATTGTTGTGTTGTGTAGAAATCACAAAAAAAAGTTTTCTATATATCTTTATCAACATGAGAGTATGTTTGATATATAAAAGGACATTTTTTAATTGGAATATATCTATAGACGCAGTCATATTTTTGACAATAAAAGATAGAAATTAGTAATCCGTATGTCCTCCATTACACTGGATCACCTCAAAAAATCTGCCTTTCATTGACTCCACTAGTCGTTGAAGTGTAGTTTGATCCAACTTGGACCATGCTTTAAGGATTATACACTTTAACTCAGTAACAGTTTTAAATTGAGGTCCGGCTGCTTTAGCGTCATTAACTTTTCTTGATAGCATTCCCCACACGTTCTCGATTGGATTTAAGCCCGGGCTACAAGCTGGCCATTCGAGAACCGGGATGTTGTGGTCTTTAAACCATTTCATAGAATGCCTAGATGTGTGAATTGCAGCATTATCTTGCTGAAATATGGCATTATCATCTATGTTTTCATCCATATAAGTTATGAGAACATCATCCAACATTTCTGTATACTTTATTGAGTTCATTTTAGGTAAACCACAACACAGAGTCAATTTCCTGAACAAAAAAAATCCACCCCAAACCATTAAACTTCCTCCTCCATATTTTCGTTTTGTTTGTGGTTCATTTATTCCTCTTAGATCATGTCAATAACAACTGTAAGAGTCCGGACCATCTAAATTGAACTTTTTTTCAACTGAAAATATTACGTTTTGCCACTCATGAGTCCAGTGCATATGGTTTTTAGCAAACTGTAATCTAGCAACTTTATGGTGTTTTTTTAACATTGGTTTTTAGTGTGGTTTCTTGCACTTTACGTTTGGTGTTGTACGTAGAATATGTGCAACATGTTTATTGGTGAAAGGCAATAATAATTTATCCTTTATTTGTGTTGCATTCAATTTATTTTTGGTTGCTTCGAAGCGAATTCGATTAATTTGCCGATTTGTTAATACTTTGTTGCCGTTTGTTGCTTTTTTTACACCGTAATTGTCACCTTTTGCAATGTAGTTTCGTACGACATGGCCAGATCTTCCAATTTTTTTTGCTTTACTTCGTATAGGAAGTGCTGGTGAGATTTCTGAGCCACGATATAAATTAATTTGTATTTTTTCAGCATCTGTCAAATACTTTCCTTCAGGCATTTTGTAAAATGCAATAAAAATGATACTGGCAGAGCAAAAGATCAAATTACACTAAAATCTATCAATTTATTTGTGTAAAAGTGATTAAAAATCAATATTTACCGTTATTAACCTGATTGCGTCTATAGATATATTCCAATTAAAAAATGTACTTTTGTATATCAAACATACTCTCATGTTAATAAATTCACAGAGAGAAAATTTTTTTTTTGTTTTTATTAGCCCACAACACAATAATTATTTTGATAATAACTTGCATGCGTATCAGTTGACAATACATAGAAAAAAATTAAGATAAAGAGAAAAAAGTTGATGCGTCTAAACAAAATAAAATTTTTGCATTTTATTTTGCTAAAATTTGCTTTATTCTCGATTAATAATGAAAATAACTGAACAAGTTTTTTTCAAATTTATTATGGCTAATTCTTATTTATATTTAATCCGTAAAAATATAAGAAAATTTTGGTTTCTATACAATTTTGATTTTTTACTTACAGAGGTATTAATTTGCATGCACAACAATTAAGTGTACAAAACTGTTTTATTATTTTTTATAAATGTTTATGGTTTTTTAATTTATAAAATATCAAATTTATTATTGAATTTATATTTCTAGGATATTATTTTCAACAATTAATAACATTTTTGACAAATAAAAGTCATTAAAATCTCTCTTCATCGAACATTATGGCACACAAAGGTAAATATTTAAATACTACTTAATGAAAACTTGTTGTAGACTTGGTTAAACAAGGAAATACTTATAGAAAAGTTGAAGAACTTACAAATATTCCATTTACAACAGTTGGAGCCATTGCAAATAAATAAAAGCAATATGAAACGTTTGAAATTCGTACTGGACGAGAACGAAAGCTGAAGACAACCTCACAAGATGATAGAGAAGTTTTAAGAATGATAAAAAAAATCGATTTGAAAGTGCAAAAAGTATAGCAAATCATCTGAAAAATTTAACTGGAAACACAATTTTACTAACATCAATTAAAAATTGCAGTCATAAACCAGGGTTTCGTGGGTGTATAGCTCGGAAAAAACCGTTTTTAACAAAAAATTATATGAAGAGAAGAATGAATTTTGCAAAAGAGTATTATTTAATACCTGCATCATTTTGGAAAAGAGTACTTTGGTCCGATGAATCCAAGTTTGATTTAAAAAAATCTGATGGTGCTCAGAGAGTTTGCCGAAAAAGGGGTGAAGCATTTAATTTGAGTTGCACAAGAGGAACAATTAAACATGGTTGTGGTGTAATATTATGGGGTAGTATGGCATGGGATGGTGTTGGTAAACTTAAATTTATTGATGAAACTATGAATGCTGATTTGTATAACAATATATTGAAGCGAAATTTAAAATCTTCTGCTAAAAGTCTTAGACTAGGAAACACTTTTTTGTTTCAACAAGACAATGATCCAAAACATACTGCTACAAAAACTAAAATATTTTTTGATGAAAATGGCATAAATGTTTTAGAATGGCCTTCACAGAGCCCTGATTTGAATCCAATAGAGCATATATGGACTTTATTAGATAAAAAAATAGGTAATAAAGCATTTACGAAAAAAGAAGATTTAAAGAAAGGTGTTGTTAAATCATGGTCTAATATTGACAATAATCAAATCAAATGTCTGGTAGAATCAATGCCGAAACGCTTGTTAGATGTAGTTAAAGCAAAAAGAGGACCAACTAAATATTAAAGTATATTAATAAAATACCAAAACTTGAGACTGTTTCTTATTTATTTTAATAAACTGGTATTTTTTCTTAGCTTTAACCTATAAAGTTTTTCTTGTACAATTATTTTATGTGCAAGTGTTTTTATCCCCTTCTTTTTGTTTCAAATTCTTAACCAGGTAATTCAAAAGCATAAAGATAAATTTAACAATTTTTTTGAGGGTTTTTTACCAAATGAATAATTGGACAAAAAAAAAGTTTTTTATGATTACTGCTTGATACAGTATTTTATTCAAAGATGGTAATTTTATTGAAAAGTTACTTTGTACGATTAAATTTTATTCTCACTGTATATATATATATATATATATATATATATATATATATATATATATATATATATATATATATATATATATATATATATATATATATGTATATATATATATATATATATATATATATATATATTTATATATGTGTGTGTGTCTGTGTATGTATATATGCGCATAATTATATGTAAATATAAGTTTTATCTTGTCATATATACTTTATTTTATCACTTATATTTATCTTATTTATCTTATTTTATCACTTATATTTATACTAAAGCAGTATAGTTATATTATAAATCTTATTTATATTTAAAACTTATATACTTGTATTTATACCAATACTATATATTATATTATCTAACATTATTTATACTTATTATTTAAATATAAAGATTATTTATACATTATCATAATACTTATATAGTATTTATAATATATCTATCATATTATTTATTATTATCTGATTCTTATAAGTAACTATATTTAAGACTACAAATACTTAATACAATATCTCTGTTAGAATTTATAAATTTCAAAAGTGTTACATTCTTTACTTTTAAAATATTTTCACATTCTTACTTTTCATCAAAACACTCACACAAAGTAATGCATAGTGTTCACAAGTATATAAAATATAATATATAGACTAAAATTTGAAACTAAAAATACAACAAAACTAATAAAAAAAATATAAAAGTCATAAATAAAAATATAAAACTCTTAAATTGAAAATAAAAATAAAAACTTAATAAAAATACAAATATAAGTTTATTTCAACCAAATACCCTTTTCTCATCTTCATTATCCTAAATGCTGAAGTGAATAATATAGTTGTTAAGTCTCCTTGTGGTGTTTGTTATAAGAACGTAACATGTAATTAAAAAGCTATACAGTGCGACTCTTGCAATAAGTGGATTCACATAAGGTGTAATAACGTTGATAAAAAATTCTAAAACTCTATGCTGACTGAAACTGGCTATTGGTACTGTTTTAATTGCTTGGAAAACACTCTACTATAATCTTCTCTGACAGATAAGGAATTTAAGGTCACTATAAATGTTGGAAATACTTTTACTCATAATTTATTTTATGACACCTTATCTAACCTTAATAATCTTTTTCAAAATAAACTTGATAATGATAATATTAATTGTAAATACTATGATACAGCAGAGTATAACAAAGCTATTTATATTGATTCAAAAACCTATTTACATGTTATTATATCATCTTTGGCATATTACCTTGATGATCTAAAACTTCTTCTTTCCCTTATAAATAATAAACCCAATATCATTGCTATATCTGAAACTCGCTAAAATAATAACAAAACACTTAGAACTGATATCACTTTAAATGGCTATGTCTTTGAACGAACTGATTCTCATTCTAATAAAGGAGGAACTATTATATATTTATAAAATCTGAATTAAATTATAACTTGAGATCTGACCACAAAATTCAGAAAAAAATAACTAGAATCAACTTTTATTGAAATTTTACTTTATTTTCAGAAAAAAAAAATTATTGTAGGTTGCATTTATCGCCGCCCATGTATGAACACTAGTGAGTTCAATATCACTTATATACAAACCCTACTCGACAAGTTATCACTAGAGAATAAAAATATAGCTCTTTTAGAAGACTTCAACATAAATCTTTTAAAATATGACTCCAGTAATGATGTTTCTAACTTTCTAGATCTTATGTGCTCTTTTTCTAATTTCCCATTAATTACTCAACCAATCAAATTACTCCAAAATCAAAGACACTCATAGATAATGTATTTGTAAACTTTTGTTCCCCAAATACTAAATCAGGCAACCTAACAGTATGACTTTCTGACCATCTTATTCAGTTCATATTCTTTCCATGCAAGAACTTAAAACAGTCTCATCCCAAACTATATCGTAGATTTTTAAAAATTTTGATGAAAAAAGTTTTCTCTAAGAAACTGATTGACTTTCAATAAACCAACAAGGGAACTGTTGTGCTAATAACTCTACTTCTAAATTTTTGGATGCACTTAAAAGATTACTTGATAATCATGCCCCTTTCAAAATGTCTACCAAAAAAGCTAATAAATCTTTATCAAAACCATGGATTACTAACGGAATCATTGCATCAATACAAATTAAAAATAAGTTGCAAAAGAAGTTTATAAAATGTAAAACTGAGAATTTACAGCTACAATACTTTCAAAAATTCAAATAATATAAAAATCAAATTAGTAACCTACTGCAATACTCAAAAAAAAAACATATTACTCAACCTACTTTAATGAAAATTGAAATAAACTTAAAAACACCTGGAAAGGAATTAGGAGTATTATTTATATTAAATCAAAGAACAACAGTAATATAGATAGTTTAAATATTAATAATAAAACTATAAGTAACAAGAAAATAATTGCAAACACATTTAATGATTACTTCTCTTCAATATCAAATTATCTTGATAAAGAAGTTATACCTCATAGATTTCACTTTAGCCACTATCTAAAAAACCAAAATCTTGATACTTTTTTTAGATCTCCAGTTACTTCTGAAGAAGCAAATGACTATATCTCCCTCTTGAATCCAAAAAAAAGCACCGGACCCAATAGTATTTCTTCAAAAATAATGACCTTAGTATCTCAAGAATTGAGCTTCCCCTTGAGTATTATAATAAATCAACCTTTTCAATCAGGGATATTCCCTGACTTATTTAAAGTTGCAGAAGTTGTTCCAATTTTTTAAAAGCGGCTGTAAACAAGATCCTTGTAACTATCGGCCTATATCCTTACTCTCAAATGTAATTATACTAATTGAAAAGCTTATGTATAACAAGCTACTTAGTTTTTTAAATCAATCAGGTAGCTTATATAGTCTGCAATTCGGATTCCAAAATAAACACTCTACTATTCAAGCACTCATTGATATTACTGAAACCATACGCGTTACTTTGGATCAAAAACAATTTGCTGGTGGAGTGTTTGTTGATCTGCAAAAAGCTTTTGATACTGTCATGCGTAAAGTTCTATTATCAAAGCTGTATCATTATGGTGTAAGGGGACTTGATTTGAACTGTTTTATCTCATATCTAAACCATTGTCCACAAAGTGTTACTATTGGTAACATCTCATCCACTACTAAGTTTACGTCTGTAGGTGTTCAGGGTTCAACTCTGGGTCCCCTTCTTTTCCTTATCTACATAAATGATTTAAAAACTTGTATTAAATACTCAAAGGTGTATCATTTTGCTGATGACACTAACCTTCTGAATGTAGATAAGTCTTTAAAAAAGCTAAATGAGTACCTAAATTATGACCTGGCATCACTGGTTCAATGGTTGCGATCAAACAATATATCTTTGAAAGTAAAAAAAACTGAATTAGTTCTATTTAAACCTTAAGGCAAAAAAAATACCAAAAAACTTAATTTTAGAATTAGTGGTCAAAAACAAAATATTGTAGGATAAAATAAAATATCTGGACATATTATTAGATGAAAATCTTTTGTTTATTCGACAAATTAAATCCATGTCAAACAAACTAAATCCATGTTAAACTAAAGTTGAGCAAATGGAATGCTTACCAAAGTAAGGCATTTTGTGAATTACGAAACCCTTGTGAATATTTGGCATGCTATTTTTATCTCCCATATACCCTATGGTTGTCAGATATGGGAACAAAGTTCATCCATTTATTAAATAAATCTTATAAATCTCCAGAATAAATCTTTAAGAATAATTCACTTTCAACCTAACAGTTTTAGTTCTGACATACTATATATGCTTTCTAAAATTTTTAAGCGTGACGAAGCTATCTACTTATCAAACTGTGTTCATGTATGGGACATTGTCCACAATAATACGCCCAACTGCTTCACTAGCTACTTTAAATTCACAAATGATACTCATAGTTATAAACTTAGGTCTGTAACTTATTGTAGTCTCTCAATGCCTTTAAAACAAACACATAAGTATGGCATAAATTCAATTAAGTATCAATCAATTCACTGTTGGAACTCTCTTCCTGTTGAAACTCAAAAAAATTCACCAAAATGACAAATAGAAATGCCTTCATAACCCATGTAAAAAAGTTTATCCTCAATAAAAATAATCAATGAACTATCAGTTATGCAATCACCCCCAAGTTATTCTCTATAACTAAATTTTTAATAGATTAAAAGTATTAAACTCATAAATAAAAATAAAAAATAACAATAACAATATAAAACCGAAAAATAGAAATAAAAATGTAAAACTCATAAAATAAAAATATAAAGCTCTAAAAATAAAACATAAAAGTATATAAATGTTCATTTAGTCACAACCAAATACCTTCATTATCATCATTATGTAAAGTTTATATGGCTCTAAAATTTGTGGCATTGTTACTAAACCATATAACAGTAATATAAAAACAACTAACTATTTTCTATGCAATTGCCCTGCTTATTTCTTTATAACAACTTTTTTTTTTTTAAGTTCTTTTTATTATACTTTAATGCATTTTCAATATTTCTATTTCCTTATAAAATATATGCTTAAAAAATTCTAATACATAACAAAACTCTCCTAGGACTTCTCCTTCTTTGACTTTTCTTTTCAAGTTGTTAAACTTTTTTACCTGTTATTTTTTTTGTTATTGATATTATTATGATTTTTATATTTTTTATTTTGCATTATTATTAATGATTATAACTATTATATATATAGATAAATATATAGTAAAATATATATACAGATTATACTTTTTTATATTACTGTATTTAATATTATTATTACTATTTATTAATATTATTATTATTTTTATTTACTATTATTACTTATTATTATTATCATTAATATTATTATATTTTATACCACCATAGGTCTTTACACGTCATCAGTTTATAACTGTTTGTAAATGTCCCGCACAATTGTATATATATACAGTTGTTATTAAAGTGAAAATATATTGATTTGATTTTGATTTGATTTGGGAACCTTATGGGAAACCTGATAAAAACCAGATAAAATCCAATTAAGCAAATTAGCTTGATTTATTTACCACATGGGGCCCGTCCAGAAACCAAAGCACTTACCCGTTAAAATCCAGTTCCCGTAAGCCCAGATAAAAACCATACGGTACCCGTCTGTCAATGTTGGCTGAGATGGTTTGAATATGCATATTCATACCACTGCAAACTCTGTCATATAACTATATAACTAATTTATCAATAGTTGATGTCTTTATTTTATGTTATATTCATCATTTTTATTCGGAATACGAAATATATATAATGTATTCCAAAATAATAACTTGAAACTGAATAACCAAAAAAATCACAATTTGCACATGTCATTCCAATATTCATCTAAGAATATATGCAGTTTAATTATAGCGATATACAATGTTTACAATTTGATGCACTCTAAAGTAGGCTGAGCACTAGTATAAAGAGGAACATAAGTGTCATAAGAAAATGGCCCGCGTTTCTAGACTAGTTAAATACTATGAATTAATTTAAACATTTAAACATAGATATTCAAAAAATAAACAATGATTGTTACGCTAAACAGTTTGTAAATACTCTTTTTCAGAATAGCGTAATACCTATGATAAAAAGCCGACGCGAGTAATGCACAATACTTCTTCAATTATTGATAATATTTTTATTAACAATAACATGTTTTCTTAAGTGAAAAGTGGTATCTTAAAAACTGATGTTAGCAATCACTTTCCAAACTTTTTTGTAACTTACTCTGTATTTCCTAACGCAATCAATTCTTCTACAACATACGAAAGGCCAGTAAACAGTCAATCCATTAAAAAATTTCGTGAATTCTTAGCAAAAACTGGTTGGGGATTTTCAACTAAGTACAGTGATGCAAATGATGCATATGACTTGTTCATACGATTGTTTTCTGAACAATATGAAATATCTTTTCCAAAACTTGAAAAAACTACCTATTCTAAAACCTTTGATAACCCGTGGATGACAAATGGCCTAAAAATATCATGCAGAAAAAAACAAAAGCTTTATGAAAAATTCTTAAAAACTAAAACATAAAGCAATGAAATTAAATACAAAAAATATAAAAATTGTATTGAACAATTAAAAAAAAAAAATTTATTAATTACTATTCTAATATCTTAAAACACTCCATAAATAAATATAAAAATAAATAGAAAAATATGGGAATTTATAGAGGTAATAGGAAAATTACAATTAATAAAAAGCGTCACAATTCCAAAGAGGTTGAAAACTAATATAAATGAAAAGATATTTGATTAGAAAAAAATTGCTGAAAATCTAAATAAATTCTTTATAAATATATGGACAAAGTTAGCAGCAGATATAACTTCGGGAAAAAACTCACTCTGTGATGGATGAGTCTGAATTATCAGTAAATGAACTTCGAATTTCTTTTAATGCACTTAAAACAAATAAGAGTGCAGGGTTTGACAATATTATTGTTAATGTTCTAAAAGCTGTTTTTGATGTTATTGAATTACCTCTCTATTTAATCTTTAAATTGTCATTAGCAACTGATGTTTTTCCTGGTCAATTAAAAATAGCAATAGTAGTTCCGGTATACAAAATGATTCTATACCATTTAACTCCGATGATTTTATTCCATCTAACTACAGACCAATATCCAAGCAAACAAACTCTTATTGAACATCAATAAAATTAAATGAATTTTATTTCATCAACCAACTAAATCCAATAACTTGCCTCTTTAACTTCCTCAGCTTATGATAAATTACTTTGTAGTAAAAAGAGTCGTATCAAAGAAAGTCTTATGAGTAATATTTGATGAACATCTTAATTGGAAAAATCATATATGCTCTTTGAAAAAAAAATTTCTAAACAATAGGAATTAGGCATAAAATAAAACATCTACTAAGTAAAAATGTTTTAAAGATATATACACTCATTTATCCACAGTTACATTAGCTATTGTAATATTGCTTGAGCAAGTACTCGGGCTTCAGCATGGAAATACATATATATATATATATATATATTTATATATATATATATATATATATATATATATATATATATATATATATATATATATATATATATATAAAATATATGTGCATAAAGCGTGTACACGAAATAAATGTGAAAGTAGAAAAACAAGTCAAAAAAAGTACTCTTCAATTTTTATTTCAAACCAAGTAATGATTTTAATACAGTAACATAATAAGATCAAACATTAAAAAAAATTAATTATTTCTGTTGGAATCTAATAAAATTTCGAGCTTTTGCTTAAGTGGTACCCATAAGCTTGTGCACAGAATAAGAATGAAAACTATTTGATGCTTTTATAAACGATATTTCAATATCTTTCATGTTTCTGCAAAGCTTTTTTGCTTTTTTCATTTTTCTTTCAATAATAGCCCAGTACTTTTCAATAACTCTCAATTCTAAGCATTTTGGAGGATTTTCTGCTTTAGGCACAAATTTCACATTACTCTTTTTATTCCATTCCACAGCTAGTTTACAATGACGAATTGAAGCTAAATTAGGCCAGTACACAGGTATTTTGTGATTTAATGAGAGGTAAAAGGCGTTTTTGTAAACATTCTTTAACATACATTTGACCAGAAAGTGTGGGCTGAGAAATATAGGGTGCTGATTTTTCGCCACAACTGCAAATAGCTTGCCAAATCAATGCTTTTTTAGCGAACTTGTCATGTTTTGTGTATTTAAATTTCTTACCTGCTTTTCCTCTATCTTTGGCAATATAATAAACAGCACCAGAAATTTGTTGATGATCGTACTTGATACAAGTTTCATAGCGTTCAATAATACAAAATATTTTAGAAATAAAGTTGTTATACAACTTTTCACCGCGGGTTCTTGCATTTTTTTGTTGAGTTTCAGAACGGTTAGACAATTTTTGTGCTTTGAAAGAATGAAAACCATGTTTGTTTATAACTTATGCAATAAAACTATGAGAAAATCTATATATTTTTGCGCGTTCCAAAATGACATGCTTCCAAAATTTATTAATGATCACTTTTCAAAAATTTACCATAAATACTTAACGAGATGCTTCATTTACAACTCTATTTTACCTAAGTCTAATCTTTAAAAAAAAACAGATTATTCAATATCATATTGAGGACCTTTTTTTATGGAATACAGTTCTTGATGAAAATATGAAAAGTATAACCTTAATTAGTTCTTTTAAAAATGTTAATAAAATATATTTGCTCGACATACCAGACACAAACATTTTTTTGTATTTTTAACGAAAAAATAAAACTTGATAATAAGACTACTCTGTTCTACTTGCTTCTGTCATTCTTTTATTTTATATTTTGTTTTGAAGCTTGTAAATAATAACGTTGTAAAATGTTTATATATGGCAAATAAATAAAAATAGAAAATAAAAAGTCTTTTTTTTTACATTTATTTTTTTACCATAAATATAAACAGTCAGATAGAAAAAATTGAAAATATATTTTATTAGAGGGCGGATTTAAAAATCGACACTGATGGCAGCGCATTAAACTACTGATCTATTGAGTTTATGATAATATACGTAATAAAAAAAGAAACCATTCTGTAACCTTTACACCGATTGCAAATAATCAACACTTCTTAGGCGGGTTCTATAAATGCATTCATAGCCTACTGTTATTATACGGCCTGATTTGTTGCATTTTCCGTAAAAAATTAAGAGGCCAGTTTTTTTAAGGTTTATTTCTAAATTATGAATTATGTATGAAAGGTTTATTAACAACAACAACGATAACAATTTATTTACCAGTGAATATTATACAAAGGTGTTGAATAAAATATTTTTTTATAATATTGTAACAATTACTATATAAATATTTGCTTGCATGCATTGGTTTATGCTTTTATAGTCATTTAATATGTAATATATTCTGAGCTGATTATTATGTGAATGTATTCTGACTGATTGCCTGCTTCATTATATTCCATTAGAGAGTGGAATAATGAAATCGACACACAGACAGTCTATTATTATTACTGTATATAGTCGAACTGTTTTTTTATGCGATGTTATTTAAGTGGAGATAATTCCAATAATAAATATAAGTGAACTTTATTTTTAAAAATAACTGTGTTACATTTTTTTGATGTTTTAGTAATAAAATGGTAAATAAATGTGTTGTTACAAACTGTAAAACTGGTTACTCTAATGGTCCAAAAAAGTTAACATTTCATTTTCCTGAAGAATTTGATTTGCGAAAACGATGGATATACTTTTGTAATAGAAAAAGTTGGGCTCCATCAAAATATTCAGCTGTTTGTGTTAATTATTTTGATGAAAAATTTATTAATTACGGAAAAAGATGCACCTTGAAATGAATCTTCTTCCAGTTCCAACTATTCAAACCGATGAAATAAGTGGATCATCAACTCTAAGGGTTCCAAAGTTGCCCCGAAAAGCACCAACTTTGAGATATTTAGGAAAAGATGAGTTTGAAGATTTTCAAAGTGTTGATAAAATAATTAATCTTGATTCTTTGACAGAACAACATTCTCCGCCAGGCTTTACATTTAAAAAAGTTCATGATGTTTATTATAAACTATGTTTTGATGAAAAACCAGGCATGCCAGCTGTTTTTGAGTCAATAACTGTAAATAAAGATCTTTATATTTCATTATCATATAAAGGCTATCATATTTCTTTACCTGAATGGTTTCGTAGAGGTCATAATTGCAAATTAACAAACTGTAGTATGTTAGAAAATTTTCCTGTCTATATTAGAAATAAAGCCAATGATATGAATTCAATTTTGACAGAGTTAAATGAAATTAGATACTATTCTCCTCAAGGCAGACCTCCATATTCTGCATCCATTTTACGTTATGCGCTAATTTTTCTTCACACTTCAGCACAGTCTTATAAGTTATTGTTAGAACAACTACCTTTACCATCTTTTAGTTTACTTAGAAAAATCCAAAGTGGTGATATAAATGCGCATAAAGCTATAACAGTTTTGTTACAAAAACATTGTGTATCAAGTGATTGTGTGCTTCTTGTGGATGAAATGTATCTGCAGAAATCAGCCCAATATCAAAGTGGGAAATATATTGGTGAAGATTCAGTATGTAATCTTTATTAAGGTATTGTTGTTTTTATGATTGTAGGGCTTCAAAAAGCTATTTCTTATGTTGTGGTATCATTACCTGAAGTTTGCACATCAGGATCATGGTTGAAAAAAGAAATTGATGAGTGCATTACTTCATTGGACCAATCAGGTTTTAAAGTAAGAGCTATTGTTACAGATAATCATTCTACTAATGTTAATGGATTTTCAGAGTTACATAAATCATATACTGGAGATGGAAAACTATTTATTTATCATCCAGCTTATAATGGAGTTTTAAAAACATATCTATTATATGATATAATCCATTTAATAAAAAATGTTAGGAATAACTTGTTGAATGGAAAAAGATTTGTTTTTCCTTCTTTTTCGTTTGATTTCTTCAGAGACAAAGTTGAAGTTCCAGCTAGTTTTTTTACTTGGGAATTGTTTCATAAAGTTTATGAAAAAGATCAATTATTAAATGGAAACTTGAAAAAAGCGAGGAAAATTAATTATCAGGTCACTCATCCTGGAAACAATAAACAAGATGTTAACCTTGCATTAGCAATTTTTGATGAAACAACTACAGCTGCGATACTAAGTTATTTTCCTGAAAGAAATGATGCAGCACAATTTTTATCATTGTTTCATAAGTTTTTTATCACACTTAGTTCAAAGCAGATGTTTAATACATCCAATCAGCTCGGCAATGCTGCTGTAAAAGGAGATGAAAAACCCACATTTTATAGAGAAATTGCAAATCGGATTGAAATTTGGTCAACATGTGAATATTTTACTTTAACCAAACAAACTTCTCATGCTCTTATCACAACATTATGTGCAACTGTATCTCTTATTGATGATTTGCTAGAAGAAAGCTATAAATTTCTTCTTACTTCCAGGTTACAAAGTGATCCTTTGGAGCTACGCTTTAGTAAGTATAGACAAATGAGCGGTGGTCGATTTCTTGTAAATCTTTTAGAAATTTGCAACAGTGAAAAGATTTTAGCAGTAAGAAGTCTTCTAAAGGAAGATATTAATTTCTGGGATGAAAATATTTATCAAACATTTGAATACTCTACATTAGAAAATATTATGCAAGATATTACATTGTTGTCTTCAGAGATATTAGAGTGTCAGCTTTTTGAAGATAGCATGGAAGTTGCTGTTACCATAGCAGGCTACAATGCTAAAAAATTTAAAAAAAGATTTAAATGTCTATCTTGTGGTCAAAAAATGGTTTCTACAGACCAAGATGTTTTTAATAACGAATATCTGAAAATATTATCCAGAGGTGGACTAATATGTCCAAGTCAATCCTTGTCTGATTTTATTTTTCATCTTTTTAGTATTCTAGATATTGTTTCTCATATTCTAATCAAACATTGCAGTTATTCTTTATCAATTAAAAGTTTTGCAGAAGAAATTTTTAAGATTTATTATAGCAGTGTTGATTTTACATGCGAGAATCACCAAGAATGGGGAATTAAATATGGACCTCGAATTGTTATTAATATTTTTTATAATAATTTACAAAAAGAAATTACAGATTCTGTAAGAAAAGATCAGGTAAAAGAGTTTAAAAAAAGACAAAGAACTGATAGCTTATGCTAATAAAAGATTTTTTCTCAAATCCTTAATACATATAAAATTACAAACCTTTGTTTTTATTTCCTCATAAGAGTTGTAAGTAGTCTTTGCAATATGTAAGTTTGTTTTAGTAGCATTTTAATACATAGCTATTTGAAAGCCTATTTCATTATTTCATATGCTATTGGAATATACTGAACAGGGAATCAGTTAGCGAAAAATATTGAATAGCATAATGTAATTACATGATGATAATCTCAAGTATTCCTCGACCATCTTAATAAAATAAACATTTGCCGTAAAAAATGCGAAACATGTCTTATCCAACTGGAAAATTTGAACTTCGATTTTAGATTTGTCATGACTTTCTACCCTCTTGATAATTTCTTGATCTATGATAAACTTTTAATATTTTTTGCCTCTAGAACCTTGGTTATGGGAAGACGATGATTTCAATGATGAAAAGAAATTTTTGCCTCCAGGTCCTTGGTTATGGGTAGACGTAGATTTGAATGATAAATATGAGCGTAATATGATGCACAAGTTTGGATGGAACGAGATAATGCTTTTTTAAATGATAAAAGTATGCAACAATCTGAGCTAATGGCTTTGGTGGAAAAAGATAATGTTTTTTCAGACAACAAAACCATGCATCAATCAAATCCAAGAGCTTGGATATGGAGAAATTTTTTTTCTAATGATGAGCGTTTGTCTTTTAATCATAATGTAATTATCATTTATAGAAAAAAATGTTGTTACGGAATTTTTTTATTTTTTATTTTTGTTTTTTACGAGTTCTTTTGTTTAAAGTGCAGCTTAAGTGCAGTGGTTAGAGCACTAATTTTCCAAACTAAATGTCCAGAGGTAATATTTTTTTCAAACGCCGAAGAGGAATTAGCGAGTATAGCCTAGCATAACTTTATTAAATATTACTTTCTTGAGTGTGTTTCTCAATAGAAATGTAATAACTTGTTTTGATTATAGATGTCAACAAAAAAATTGTATGTAACATCCGCGTCTTGTAACAATAAATATTTAACAAAAAGGTTTTGTGTTTTAAATTAGAGTGACGTAGAATAGAAATTAAAGACTTTTTTTCAATTTTTTCCTTTATTTTTATTCCAAATCGCAAAGTTTGCAAACTATATAAAATGAATCTCAATTGTCTGCATAAAGGCTGATGGTGGAATATAGCGCATTTTCATGGGATGCAAAAAAGCATTTAACATCAACTACTGTTCACCAAAGTTCACATCTTAATCACGCCGCAGGCATACATAAGTAACTAAAATAAATTGAACGTATCAGAATGTCGAGGAAAATAAATTTAAATGTAATAAAACAATTATCTTTTAATAATAAATAAACTATATGCTATTTTCCTTTTTATTTTTTTGCTATATAAATTTTTTATGCTTTATGTATAAAAACAACGTAAACTCTCGAAAAAAATAAAAATTTCAAAGGTTTTCAGCTGAGTTTAATAGAAAGTCTAAAGTTAAAGGTTTAATTAAAAGAATAGAAAAAATTAACATAACAAGAAAAATATCAATTAGGACTGACGCCCAGATTGATATTTTTCTTGTTATTTTATTTTTTGTTAAATTGATATAGTTGTTTCCACAGAAAATAATAGCATTTTCGAAAGTCTCTGAAAACAATTAAGTAAACTTCTGAAAGATAAACTTTTGCATCAAATTCTACGAGTTTTTTTTATGGTTTTTAAGTTGCTCCCAGAAGTCCTTAAGGTCTTGTTACAAAGTACATCAAAAGACCATTTAACTATGCATATATTTGGAAATCTATCAAGCTAGTGGTTACGAATTTTTGGTAAACGAAAAAGCATCTTACTGTGAAAAACTCGTTACAAGAATTCTTCTGGCCCAGCAGAATTTGGGCGGCAAAATGTAAAACTAGCTTTTAGCACTCTCGCTTGGAATACTTCCCTGCTAACTGTGGTGCATGTAGCGATGAAAATTGCGAAGGTTTTCCTTATGTTAAAGCAGTAATTAAAATGAGTATCCGCGAAATCCTAGCTGTTGAATGTTAGCAGTTTTTCTAACTGTGGTGTGTTATGTCGTAGATTGAGCATAAACGACAGGTCATAATCGCCTATACTCAATATAGGATTGAATATAAACAATTTATGTTTCAGTCAAATGACTATACATACTTAACCATTACGAAAAACTAATACAGTTTTGAGTTAGAATGTTACGCGGTAACTTTTATTTAATTATATATGTAGATCATAAACTATAAGTCTGACCTCGATATTGTTTTCTGAATATAATATTATTACAACATATACATATAATAAACTATTACAATATGGTTGTTCCTCGAGCGCCACTATACAACTTCCTCTCTCTCTTCCTTTTAACTAACTGTCTCTCTGACTTCCTGACTGTCACTCTACTCCAATTCTACTGTTTTATACATTTCTAGAACGCCAGACGCGTCTCAGTTTGTAAACAAGTTGTTTGGTAACCATCGTTTCTTGGCGTTTTGTTAAGTTAATTGTTTGTTTATATCTTCTTATTGTGCACGCATGAGTGAGTATGGTTCTTATGTTTGCAATAGTTACACGCTTGAGTAACTAAGGTTGTTACCTTCATAACAGAAATATATATATATATATATATATATATATATATATATATATATATATATATATATATATATATATCTATATATATATATATATATATATATATATATATATATATATATATATATATATATATATATATATATATATATATATATCGGTATGGGTTTTAAACTTTGCAAAACACCATATTTTGCAACAGTATCAAGCCCAGCAAACACTGTTTTAGCGGATTTGCAATGGACTTACATAGGCAATTTTGAGCAGTTTATTGTAATTTTAATGATCAGCCGATAACTGATTATTAAAATTACAATAATTTTAATGATCATTTATTAGTTAGAATTTTACTATCTTTAGATAAAAGTGGCTAATCATTGGTTAGCCACTTTTAGCGGCTGCCACTAACGGTCCACTAAGTAAAAAGCGGAATTTCAGTGAAACTAAAAGGCATTTTAGGCGGTTCACTGTAATTTTGCTGATTGGTTACTTTGAGGAGCATTTATAGCAGCTGTCAAAAATGGCAAGCCGATGACTTGTCACAATAACCATTTTGGAAAGCTATCGGTTGACCATTTGCAGCTACTGCCACTAATGGTCTACAAGTAATTGATGAGCATAACGTCAATAAACCGCTCAAAATTGTTTGTATAGGTCCACTGCTAATCCACTAAAACAATGTTTGCTTGCAATACAAGAGTTAACTTTTTTTAAGAGTTAAATTTTTGTGTCGATAGCACAATACAAATTTTATTTTTTGCAGTCAAGTATAAAGTGTTTTTTTTTTAATTTTTGAGCAATATATTTTGGGTTTCTTTTTTTTTTTTCTCTAATATGTTAATCACTTTGAATTTTTAGAAAAATTTAAATTAAATTAATTCATAAAAAAACATAGGATTTTGTTTTGAACTTGATGCGGTCGTGTTACAGGTTGAATAATTAAAAAAGTGCTATAAGATATGAGACAAAGCAAATTTACTATCTTTAGATAATGCAAAAGATAGTAAAATTTTTAATGAGCTTAACGCCTGATGTTGTAATCTCACCAATTAACTTTGGGTTTAAGAAAAACCTGCAAGTTGTGTTCCCTCAATTTTATTCAGAAAGCCAGGTTTTAGTTTGTCTATAACACGCTCCATATGGTTTTTGAAACTTTGTTTGAATTTTCTTAACGATGCTGTCCTTCAAACATTCTTTAGCAAAACTTTAGTGGATCTAATTCGACAATTTGAGCAGACCACTGTAGTTTTTCTCATCTTTATTTGGTGGACCATGGTCCATCATGTAAACAATCTTTACTTATTGGACTATGGTCCACCAAGTAAACGGTGAGCAAAACTACGGTGGTTTGTTCAAAATGTTGTTAGAATATTATTAAAAAAAACTAAAATGAAAAAAATGATAATTTCCTACATGATAAAAAAAACTTTCTAGCCACTATTGACGATCGCCACCAAGAGGCCATCAAAAGTGGCTAAGAAAGTTTTTTTTATCATGTTGAAAATTAATATTTTTTTTTCAATTTAGTTTTTTTAAACAATATTCTAACAAAAATAATATCTATTTTAAATAAAACTGTAAATTTAACAAAACAGTACTTACTTAACAAGGACTGTAATATTGTAACTGATGATTTTTATAATTAGAACAACTTTTTAACATTTATACAAATATGCAGAAAATAAATAATATATATACATACATAAATATATATATATGTAAATATAAAATATATATATGTAAATAAAAAAGCAGCAATGGCGCAGTTATTAGAGTTCTAGCCCAGAATCCATAAGTCTGAAAAACGACGCCGGTTCTAGCTCAATATGCAAAATTGATAAGAAAAGAGGCGTGAACTTCTAGTTATATGCTCTTCCGCCGTGCTCCGTGATAATACCGTAATGATTTCTGAGAGCACCAAAATAACCTAAAAAAAAATGGTAATATATATAAATATATATATATATATATATTATATATATATATAGATATATATATAATATATATATATATATATATATATATATATATATTTATATATATATATATATATAAATATATGTATGTATATATTTATATATGTATATATATGTGTGTGCAAATAAATTAAATATATATATATATATATATATATATATATATATATATATATATATATGTATATATATTTACATATATATATATATGTAAATATATATACTTATATGTATTTATATTGTTATAGTTATATTTATGATAATATATTTATAATGATAATATGAAAATATTCTCATCTTAAATCAACCAGTTTCATGACTGGGCAAGCTGAAGCTGGTTCAAAGCATCAAAAAAAACGATATGAGTCTAATTCTTTTAAGAACGAAATAATTTCTAGCTCAATTTTTGCATTATACTTTAGTCAGACTTCAGATTTATAGTAAAACTTAAAGTTTTATACAAGAAAAGAACTAGAAATCAATTCTTTAGTTCTACTTGAGAAAGCAATAATCGTTTCTGAATGCAAAAAGCCAACTTGAAGTTTTTAGTTAAGAATTCAGAAACAACTTTTGCTTTCTCAAGTAGATCTAACGAATTGATTTCTAGTAGTTTTTTGCATTATACTTTAGCCAGACTTCAGATTTATAAAATAACGGTAAATTTTAAGTTCGCTTCTTGCATTCAGAAAAGTTTTTTGTCTTCTTAGGTAGGTCTAACTTAATCACCGCTGGAATTAAAGTATAACATCATTTCAAGTTCTCTATTTGCATTTGTTCAAGTCAAATTTCTGATTTGTAACATGACTTCAAACTTTGAGTATTTTTTTTACATTCCAATCACTGGCGAATGCAAAAAAGACTAGTAGCCTGAATTTAGTCCTAACATCAAGAAACCTAAAGTAATTCGCAAAAACTAGAACTAATTGTTGTGCTTCTCATGTACAAATACTTTATATGTTTTTTGGCAAATTTTATTGTTTTTTCTAACAATATTAAGATTTGTGTGTTAGTTAGTATGTTTAGAAAATTTAATTATTAAAATTTGTTATTTTATCTTAAGATATATATATATATATATATATATATATATCTATATATATATATATATATATATATATATATATATATATATATATATATATATATATATATATATATATATATATATATATATATAGATATAGATATAGATATATATATATATATATATAGATA
>NC_088932.1:38897500-38922500 GCF_038396675.1 Hydra vulgaris | reverse complement strand
AAAACCAGTGTTGATAAACGGCGTAAATGCTCTCGCCTCCACTTTTCTTCCGCAGCAGACGGTAGCTGCCTCCCAAATAGTTTATAGCGGCAAAATTTTCTTTTTTCTTCCTTCAATGGTTTCCGTCTTTCTGTTGGCAGCCGCACTCAAAGTTTGTTTTTGAAGGCAAAACGTTTTAGAGGCCGACGCCAGTATAGAGGCGGAAGCCAATGGTGGCCGCCTCCAGAAGAAAATTTGGAGGCAGAACCATTTGGAGGCCGCCCACAAAAGCGTCTGTCTCCCAGGTGGCTTACTTTTCTTTTGAAGTGCTCCTTATTTGTTAATTTAGTATTGAAACCTAGAAGCACAAATATGGCAAAATACCTTTGCTCCATAAATCATAGTCTTCAATTTTGCATCCAAATTTTGAGGACTAAGAAAAAAAAAAAACATTTCTGTGTCGAAAATATCGCTTTACCACACAATTTACAAAACGTATCCATGCTATTTACACACTTTAGCAGCATTTCAATATAACAAATTTTTACTGATACCAAAAACTCTTTTTTACACACTTTAACGACATATTTTTGTTTCATATTTTGCAATTTATAAATCAACATAAAAAAATTAAAAACTACACAAATTTATAATTAAAAAGTTAAACGTGTTATTACAATAAGGTTTATTTTACTGGACCTTCTAAAACGTTTAGTTTATTCCAGTTATTAGTGTCTGCGTGAACCGCGACTTGATTTGGATTTTGACCTTCCGCGACCACCACGAGATGATGAACCCTTTCTTGCATCACTAGAAAAAACATCGTCTTCCTCCGTGAACCTTTGTTCATACAATGGAGATTCATCATAAAAATTTTGTATATCGCGATTTCGGCTAAAGAAAATAAAATGAAAAGATTTTCTGTTATACTGTTAAAGGCTTAACGTCACAACAGTTTATAACCCAATATATTTTTCAACTGTCAATGTTACAAAACGGGGGTGTTAAGTGTATTTATTATATTATATATATTTCTATTTATAAGAACACTAAAGAGAGTAATATACAATGTGCATACGCTAAGCTAATCTCGCTGGCTCCTATTAAGATTTGAGAAAAATAGTACCTCTAGACATTAGATTCAGAAGTTTAGCGCTTTAACCTCTACGCTTTCGCAGCACTTTAGAAAAAAACAATACTAGAAAACAAAAATAAAAACACAATTGCTATATTTTTGCAATAAACAATTACCTTGTTTCATCTGCAACGTTATGAATAAAAGGATGACGTTCATCATTAGAAAAGTCATCACTTTCCATCCATGCTCTTGGATTAGATTGACGCATGGTTTCATCATTTAAAAAAACATTATCTTGTTCCATCCAAGGTTGAGGCAATGGTTCATCTTCAAAACGTGATTTTGAATTTTGGTTTAGTCTAGATAAATGTTTTAAAATGTTTAATGTTATTTGATTAAATTGATTTAACAAATGATTATAAAAAAAAAAAACTTTTTTTATCTAATAGTGCATAGTTTTAACGGTTCATAGTTAATACTTCTTAGTCTTTTTTAGTTAATACTTCTTAGTCTTTTTTTGTTTCCGCGATCTTTTCTTTTATTATTCAAACAAATTTTTTATAAAACGGCGTAAACACCATTGAAGGTAAAAAAAAATTTATTTAAAATTTTTGATTTTAAATATTTTATAATTTCATATTTTATAAACTCTAAAGATATGTTTTAAAGTTAATTGATCAAATTGATTTAACAAATTATTATTTATAAAAAAACATTTTCTTTTTGAACTGCCCTCATACAAATACATGCGCCAAATATAGTTTATGTTGCACAAATAAAAAGTCAGCAAGATGTAAAATAGTTTCTTGTTAAGCAAACTAGGGTATCTATAGCAATCAAATAAAAAATGTCCTCTTTATAGGAAGCACATATTTTATGTTTGTTATTAGGCCAAATTTGGTTAGTATGTCCTGTAATATAAATTTACATATTACTTTTTTATTCAAAATTGGCTGATCTGGTCTCTTATGCTTTGGCCTTATACTTTTTTTCTAAAATTTTTAATTCTAATATAAAATAAGTTTTTTTAGATATTATATAAAATATAGAAAACAAAATTTTGAACCTGCCCGAGATAATAATCAGTTGTTTTTGATTAAAACAAAAGCTACGATCCTTGATTAAAGGCTGTGCAAAATTAAATATGCAAAAAAAACCCAGACAAACGAATGCAAAAAAAGTATTCATCTGTTTATTCTTCATAAATATACACATCATGTAGGTGCTTTGCCCGCTGGGTAAGCGACATGCTTAAATGTCAGTCACTGACTTGACTAATTTCAATTATTTTTCCACGAATAGTTAAGTAAAATGAGAATAAAATGTGATTAATCAGATATCAACTTAAAAAATGTTTTATTTTTTATTTGTATCAAACATAAATTATTGATATCATAATGAAATTAGTTAAAACAATTTTGATTAAATGTTATTAAAAATAAAATAAACTTAATTAAAATAGATCTATTTTAAATAAGAAACAAAAAAAGCACATTTTTCAAAAAACAGATAATCATTCAATAAGTATTTTGTTTAGAAATTTACGAAAATAATCAATCTACTTCTTCTTATTTTTAAAACAAAAAAAAGAGAAGTGCCAACAGTTTCAATACTTATATTTTTAAACCACCAAGTATTTACCTTTCAGGCCAGAGGTATGCAGGATAGTAGCGAGTTCATTCTAAAATTTCTAAAAAAGAGTCAGAGTTAACATTTAATGATTTTGAGGAATTAATAAAAAAATTCAAACCGATTTTTTTTACTCCAACGGTCACAAAAGATTTAATTTATTGCATTTTTGAGAACAGTAATGCGTGAGGATCATTCCCGCCTAAAGATCTTTTCGGAGTCTTCAGTGGAAGTTTCTCATGATTACCGGGACGTGTGAGATACGAATGTTCCATACTTATGTAGAAAACTTGGTTTTGATACATTTAATTAATCGTTTAACTAATTTTGACATAATGAGATTAATGGCACAAGATAGTAAGTGTTTCAATCTCTACCTGTTGCAGTCATATTTTTTGAAAAAAATCTGAGTTTTTTGCCGGCAGAACATTTAAAAATATAAAGTTAAAAATGCTTTGAAAGCAAAATGCGAACACAGCTCAGTAGATAATGATAAAAACAAAGACGGTATTACCAAAATGCATGACGATAAAATTATGGACTCAATTGGTTTACAAAAATGAAGGTTATTGTGATCATAAGCTGGAATTGCAAAAAAAACTCCTGAATGAGGTAAAAGATTAAAAGACCAAGGGTAAGTCCACTAAAATTATATATAATAAATTATTAACACGGGATTTATAAATGAAATTCCTTGATCTCATTTCGATTATGAAAAAACAAAAAGAAATTTTGAACTGACGGGTTTTAATGTAATTTCATTGACACGAAAACAAATAAGCAAGGGGTAGGCGTTCTTATTTATGTTAAAAATAACTTACGAAATTTTACCCGGCATGTCATGAGCATAACTGATGCTGATAACGAGGTTTTAACAATTGAAATTTTAACTAATAAGATAAAAAATAAAATTCTAAGTTGTTGTTATTGCTCACTCTCAGGTGAAATTGAAAATTTTATTTCAATTTGGTATTTCAGTAATGACGCAGACAGCGAGCCTATGCATGGCTCGCTATCTGCGTCATTACTGACTTACCATTGGTCGACAAGCATGGCCCAAAGTCTTGCTCATCGTTTAAGGCATGGTCCATGCATGGCGCCGTTTTTCGAAAGGCGTTTAGCCGATGCTTTGTCATTGCCTTTTTTGATGCTAATTTTGGTTTATTTTGTTTGTTTTTTAACATTTATTGCTATTTTTATAAATAACCAATATAAAAAAGTAAAACAAGTCAGAAAGAAAAGGTGAAACGGGGTGATGTTTTCCTACCTAAAAAAGTTGCATGGGTGATATAAAATGGAATGTGGAATATTTTAAACTATAAAAAAAGCTCATGCATACCGGGGTGTTAGGAGACACTGAAGAAAAAGCAGCAACCAAAAGGTTGTAAATGTCTTCTATCAGTGAAGATATTTATAACTATTTTGTTGCCACTTTTCATTCGGTGATTTTTTTTATTTTTATTTTTTATAATTTGTTTTTTTTTTTTTAATAGTATATTATCTTGTATATTTGATTTATTTTGGTCTTTTTTAATTAAAATTTTAATTTTTTTTTTACCAATTAAACTTAAATATAGTTAAATTGATTCATTACCCAAGTATCAAAATATAATGATGCTACATTCTAATGTTAAAAATAATTAATAAGTAGTTTAATTTATTGAACTCACTGCTTTTAAAATTTACTTTAAGCCAAGACAATATATTTAGCTAAATAAATGCAATTTATTTATATCTCAAATTAATTTTTTATCTTTACTGTTTATAGATTGGCTCCTTGAAGCATTTGTTATTTTGCTTTTAATTAAGATATTTTAGAGCAATTATGATGTCTTTTAAATCAAACTAATGTTTACTAAGAGCCAACATGTACAAGGTAAATTTTTTTCCAGTTCTTTTTTCTTTTATGTCTACTTTTTTGTAACAATTTTTAATTTAGGTTTGTCATATGACGCCTTTATGCAATATATAAGATCCTCTATAAGTTAATTATGTAACAGACCGACCATAAGCCGTATTACGGGTTGCTTACTGCTAGTGTTCTTTTAAAGTTGGCAAATTAAAAATATTGCGCATAGATGGTAAAAGTCATGTAAATAAACGTAATGAAAGTCACGCATTCATTTATGATTATTATTTTAATTACTGTTGTAGTTTTATAACTGTCATGGAAACTATAACTTTATATTTATATACAATTTTATGTAATAGAACAGAAGGTTGAAAAACCCTCAAATAATTGTTTTTAATATATATATATATATATATATATATATATGTATATATATATATATATATATATATATATATATATATATATATATATATATATATATATATATATATATATATATATATATATATAAATCAATGCAATAATGCAACTGACCTCCAATCATTTATACTTTATATTATAAAGCATATTTGGGATCTTCAAAATACATTTACTTACTTTTAAATAAAATCAAATATTACGATATTATGTCATAAGTTATACTTTATTATATAGATTATACTATCATAGGTTATACTATTTAATAATGAATATTGTCATAGGTTATAACATTTTGCAAATGTTATATTTCAATGAGGTATAACGTATGACTTATTAATTTTATACTAGTAGTATGATTTAAGGGTCTCAAATCATTTATACTTTATAATATTTATTTTATAAAGTATAAATGATTATACTTTATTTTATAAAGTATAAATGATATAAAATTTATATCATTTACAGTATATGTAAATGATATATGTATAATTATATTTAAGTATTTGTATAATTATATATATACATGAATACATAAATATAATATATATATAGATACATATTTATATCATAGTTATATATATATATATATATAAGTAAATATAATGTTAAATATAATATATATATATATATATATATATGTAGATATACTATATCATTTACTTATATAAATGGGTAAATCTGCAGTTAATCGGCATAAAATAATTTTATTTTTTCGCTTGTTGTGAGACTTGCTCAAAGTGGTGACTTTTTAATATAAACATAAGGAATATTTTAATATACTTTTTATTTTATTTTTATTATTTAATAGACTGTCTGCTTAACCAAACCTTCAGTCAATGTTGCGGCACTTCCTTGTAGCAGCAGGCATTAAGATAGTTGATGTAGCAGTTCCCTTGTAGTTAAAACTAATTCCTCGCATAATCAACAGTAAGAAAATTAATAGACAATTATTTTGCGGTAAGCGGATCACATCTAAATACCTAGTTTTGCGGTTTAAAAATATGAACAAGGAGCATGCAATACAGATGTCGAGTGGTCCATAAAGCGATGACTAATGCAAGCTCCTGATAGAAACAGTAGTTGTGCAAAACGTGCCCTAAAAGTGTAAGCTAAAAATACTTGATGGTTTTTTTATTTGTTCTAATTTTTTTTGGAGATTTTATATATTTTTCTTGAAATATAATGTTTCTATTGTTACAATGTTTTCATTGCATTGTTCAAGCATTACAGAGTATTGGATTTTAATGTTTATACTCGTTTTTACAGTTAATTATATGCTTTATTCTTTCATTTACTTCACTTATTTTTATTTTTTTTGGTTATAACTTTATACTTTTTTACAAGTTTAACCTGGCATTCATTTTGCATGACTGGGCTTAAATCATATGTAGATTAAACATTTTCTCTTAGTTATGCCAATATATGTAGAATCATATTTGTTCTCATCATCATCATTATCATTTGTTCAGTTATTTAAAATATTTTTACATAGATAAAAAGCAATGTGTTTGAGTTAATTGTTAGAACTAAATTGAATAATGATGTTAGCTTAGCAATGGAATCAACAATGATGAAAACTAATAATGTTAAAAGGTAATATAAAGATAACATAATATTGTGAGTAAATTAGTTTTTTAATCTATAGATAAGTTATAATATATAAATATATTACTACTTTTTAATATAAGTTTAGTGCTTTGATATATTTATTATTAGAAATTAGGTGCAAAACTGTTTAAATGACTTTTAAATCACCTGGCACATTGTCAGGAGAAAAAGGTTGCAGTAAAATCGGAGGTCGAATAGTATCAAGTGTTAGCACATTAAGGTATCAAATAGCAATGATGGTCTTCCTTTATGCTTTTGCTTCATTCCTTAACAAGTTAAACGTGTTTAATTTATTGAAATCTTTTATTCAAAAACAGAACATTTATAGTTAAATTTGTGTAGATCACAATGTGCTTGCAGTTTTAAGATAATTGGAATATGTTTTTATTATTTTTATATGCAGTATTTCATTAAGAGCATTTTTTTGAAAACAACACGATTTTCTAATGTTATCATGGAGTCAGTAGGATCTGATTTATTGGATAAACCACGTAAGATATTCGTTTTATATTGCATCCTAAGAAATTTTATTGATAAAGAAACTGATATATAAAATAAAAGAAAACAACAATAAAAAACTAATCAAGTGGATATATATATATATATATATATATATATATATATATATATATATATATATATCTATATATATATATATATATATATATATATATATATATATATATATATATATATATATATACATATATATATATATATATGTATATATATATATATATATATATATATATATATATATATATATATATATATATATATATATATATATATATATATATATATATGCACCTAATGAGTTTTTGGTGTTGTTTTCTTATATATTTTCTTCTTTTTGTATTCCTTATAATATGTATAAATATAGGTTACTTAATTAATGGAGAAGAGATAAATCTACTAATTTCTTATGTAATCTTATAACTAACTTTTTTAGTTTATTTTACAACTACTTTACTTTTAGCTGTTTTGTTTACAATTTTATACTTATTTTACAATTTCTTCACTTTATTGCTTTTTTTGGGTGACTTGGTTTTAACTGCTAAATCTATGATATTGTCAGACAGAAAAATATGGTTATCGAAAAGTACCAAACGTTATTTCATGCAAGTATCAAATTGAAATGATTGTAGAAGTGTAACCGTTTGCTAACCTTGAACTTTTATATGTATTGTATTGCAAGGCAATTTTATTGAAATAAAACTATTTGGTAATATAAAACTTGTTGCTAAAATGACTGTTTATTTATAGTTTAAAATATTCCACATTCCATTTTATATCACCCATGCAACTTTTTTAGGTAGGAAAACATCACCCCGTTTCACCTTTTCTTTCTGACTTGTTTTACTTTTTTATATTGGTTATTTATAAAAATAGCAATAAATGTTAAAAAACAAACAAAATAAACCAAAATTAGCATCAAAAAAGGCAATGACAAAGCATCGGCTAAACGCCTTTCGAAAAACGGCGCCATGCATGGACCATGCCTTAAACGATGAGCAAGACTTTGGGCCATGCTTGTCGACCAATGGTAAGTCAGTAATGACGCAGATAGCGAGCCATGCATAGGCTCGCTGTCTGCGTCATTACTGAAATACCAAATTGAAATAAAATTTTCAATTTCACCTGAGAGTGAGCAATAACAACAACTTAGAATTTTATTTTTTATCTTATTAGTTAAAATTTCAATTGTTAAAACCTCGTTATCAGCATCAGTTATGCTCATGACATGCCGGGTAAAATTTCGTAAGTTATTTTTAACATAAATAAGAACGCCTACCCCTTGCTTATTTGTTTTCGTGTCAATGAAATTACATTAAAACCCGTCAGTTCAAAATTTCTTTTTGTTTTTTCATAATCGAAATGAGATCAAGGAATTTCATTTATAAATCCCGTGTTAATAATTTATTATATATAATTTTAGTGGACTTACCCTTGGTCTTTTAATCTTTTACCTCATTCAGGAGTTTTTTTTGCAATTCCAGCTTATGATCACAATAACCTTCATTTTTGTAAACCAATTGAGTCCATAATTTTATCGTCATGCATTTTGGTAATACCGTCTTTGTTTTTATCATTATCTACTGAGCTGTGTTCGCATTTTGCTTTCAAAGCATTTTTAACTTTATATTTTTAAATGTTCTGCCGGCAAAAAACTCAGATTTTTTTCAAAAAATATGACTGCAACAGGTAGAGATTGAAACACTTACTATCTTGTGCCATTAATCTCATTATGTCAAAATTAGTTAAACGATTAATTAAATGTATCAAAACCAAGTTTTCTACATAAGTATGGAACATTCGTATCTCACACGTCCCGGTAATCATGAGAAACTTCCACTGAAGACTCCGAAAAGATCTTTAGGCGGGAATGATCCTCACGCATTACTGTTCTCAAAAATGCAATAAATTAAATCTTTTGTGACCGTTGGAGTAAAAAAAATCGGTTTGAATTTTTTTATTAATTCCTCAAAATCATTAAATGTTAACTCTGACTCTTTTTGCAATTTTACAGCTTATTTAAAGAAATTGTACTCAAGCACTCCTTAGATAGGGATACTAAGATGAATGTGTACACAATAATCTTTAAAAAGGATTCCTAAATCAAACAAAACAGATTATGAACTTTTCATGACTTAAGACACTCTTGCTGTTGAAGTCAACCATGCATGTTTTGAGCTACTTTGCTCACTCTGGATGGTTGATGGGCCTTTTGTATCTTTCCCAATGATATTATAAGCTGTGATGCAGTGCCTCAGTGGCTTGCTCACTGTATTTGCTAAGTGATTCTTTTTTTCAACAGAATAAAGTCTTCCACATGGAAGAACACTGCGTGAACTTTTTTGGTGACACTAACCCATTGGAGAGAAAGTTATGATGCTCTGAAGACCTGAATCCTTGAAGCGAAGCGAGGATTAATGGTGCTGCCAAAGCAGGAGGACACTACAGCATCAAACTTTTAAAGAAGGTCGATGATACCAAAAATATTGAAGGCACAATCCTGTATAAAGAAATGCTCAAATTTAAAAAAGAAAAACTGAAACAAAACACTATACAATATACTCCCGAAGAGATTAGCGTATGGTAAGTTGTACAACTTAAAATGTACCTGCTCAGCCAGTTGCCTTAGCACATCTACATTCCTCAGAACCTTACGACATTCATTGCCAGCAAACAGGCCACCATGGAAAGGCTGGCTCTTGATGTACAGTGTTCTTGGCCAATCATTAGCCTTTGGCCAAGCCTCTTTCAAGGCCTTAAAGATGTGATTGACCACACCAAGGAGGAGGTGGAGCTCCATGGGTGCTATGAAGGTGAGGACCAAAGAGCTGTCTGGTTTGTCGAAGAGTGGCCAGTGAATGACATTCTTGAACAGTCGTGCTTGTTTTGGATCTTGCCCATGTGCTTGAAACACAAGAACAATTTTTTTCTTCCAATTTTTCTATTAAATTGACATTAACAAAAGAATAAAGGTTAGATCTGGTATTAAGAAACAGTTACTGTTGTTTGAATTGGTAACTGAAATAGTCAAAAATTAGGACTGTTATAAATTTTCTACGTAAAGAAGGAATGTAATTTTTACCTGAAAGGCATCAAAGCACTGTCTCAGTGACCCAAACGTCCGAAGGTTTCCTTTTTGAGAGTGTTTTTTTTTGCTTCAACATCACACCAAGTGCAGGGATGTGAGCAGGAATGGGACTGAATGCCACATACAATGTTGACCAGTTTAAGTCGCAGGAGAGGAGAAAGTCAACTCCATCAGGATGGATTAAGTCAAAGATCTTCTGAATGTTGGTGTAGTTTTCAGGAACATATTCAGCAATGGCAACCAGAAGTTGGCGCTTGACGCTTGTGTCTTTTGCCACTTGTGAAGCCAGAGTCTTTTTTTGAGGGGGAGATTGTAAGTCTTCAGGTTTTTCAGCTTCTTAAACTTCGAGGCTGATCTTGAGAAAGCCTCCTCCACCATCAATGCCAAGCTTCACGACATGTTCTGAGTAAATTTACCTTTGGAGCAGCAGCTGATCAAGAAGGTCTGCTAGTTTGATGCAGTGAACAACAATTTGACTTCTTTTTTCTGTTTTGTCAGTGGTGATCTCAATTGTAGAATGGGTAAAGTATTCTGCTAAGCTCTAGCCAAGCTCAGAAAACTTTGCGTGAATGTTTGGTTCCAAGACTCGAGCCTGGGAGAAGTGGTTTAGTGTGGATACTAGCTTCTTTATAGATTGATTTGACAGCCCGGTGTTGACTTGAAGTTGCACTAAGTTTCAAGCGCTCAAAACATCAGCTTCAGGGAAAGATTTTTGGAACTGGATGGTCCTAGGATCACAGAGGAATTCTCATTACTAATTTACAAAAATTTCTTAAGTATTTAAACCACGAAAATAATGTAGCGGTACCTATTAAGAACAATAAGTTTTACCTTTCTTCACTCGAAAAGGGCGCCCATCAGAGGCTTGAGCCAATTTCACAGTCCCATGTGGAGAGGCTTCCTTGGCAGCAACTACAGATGCTGCAATTTGCTCTCCAACCTTAGGGTTTTTAAGTGCAAGTGCTGTCATATTTTCACTGAAGGAGGCATTGCTGCAGTTGTGTGGCACCCCTCTTCAAATGATAGAAAGGCAGTCTGAGCACTTCCTCTGTGTTGCCTGAGGCTGTGCTGAATTTGAAGACGGGTTGTCCAGAGGATACTTTTCCAGGAACTTCATCCGCCCTATCTTTCAGATAAGACAATCACATGCTTGCTCTCTTGTAACTGGTCTCATCCTGATAGAGGAGAAGTCAAAGACAGGAGAAATGATGACAGACTAACCCCTTGCTTTTTTCCCTAATGCAAGCCTAAATGTGTCACAAATGCCTCTGGGCACTAAAGTCTATAGAAGTTAGAAGGGTTTCTAGCCCAATTTGTATCAAGTGGTCTGTCACCTCTCTGACACACTTTCTCATGCAGAGAAAACAAACTGTTTTCCTGCATTCATTATGGAACTTGACTGAATTAGGCAGATCGCAAAGCAGACCTAAAGAAAATCACTACTTTTATGCATATAATTAGGGCTGTCATTGGTGACTAGCAAAAGTTGACATTGAAAATGTATTAAAAAATTAAAAAGAAAATGAGTTATTTGTCAAGAAACACCTTGTCATCCTTAGATTTTTATGAAAAATTTACCTTTAAAATGGGATCCGAAGCAGATAAATTCTCATGCACAGATATGTAGGTATTGCACACTTTATTTTGTCAGTGCTATTTCCCGGAAATCAGGAAAAACAATTTTGATTAAAAATATAGCACAAAGCAAATATTTAAAGATTGGTCCTTTAGACATATTGGGAAGAACTAACAAATCCTGTCTAATAAAAAATTATATATCAGGAAATGGTATTATTTACGGTTTGTTAGAATAGATTCAAACTTTAAAAAGGATTTGTATTAATATATTTATATTTTACTTATTTTTTCTTAGTAAAGATGTTTTTGGTCGAATTCATCTCAGTATCCATATCTAAAGAGTGCTTGAGTAGAATTTGTTTAGATATGCTGTAAAAATCCAAAAAGAGTCAAAGTTGTCAATTCATGATTTTAAGGAATAAATGAAAAAATTCAAACTGATTTTTTTTTCTCGGACAGTCACAAAAAATTACATTTTTTTGCATTTTTGAAAACATTAATGTGTGAGGATCATTTCCTCCAAAAGATTTTTTCGGAGTCTTCCGTGACAGTTTCTCATGATTCCCGGGACGTGTGATCTTAGACATAAATAAAAGTTTTTAAATTTTTTTTTATTATTATACAGACAGATTTATTGCTAATTTGTTTTATAAAAATAAAATAATAATAATAATAACTAGCATTCGATATTTTAAATGAGAATAGGGGTTGGGAAGGAGGCATGAACTTCCTATTAAATGCTCTTCCACGGTGCACTGTGATCCGTAAAGACTTTTGGGACACCTAAAAAATAATAATAATAATAAATAGCATTTGATCATTTGTTTTAAATGAGAACAGCTAGTTTTGACCATCTAGTTTTGAAAGAACTTTCAATTCCATCTCATAAGTTCGGTCAGCATGTAAACTCTAATCAGCACATCGAAATTTTTTATTTACTTAAAAACTACTTCTTAATTACACATTTCAAATCCTAATAACGCATCAAAGTAAACAAACTTAACTTCCAAATAACAGTTCGCTATGATATACCGCAATATTACAAATTTAACATCAAAAGTTATGAAAACTAATTTTCTTATGTTATTTTATAATAAAGTTATAAAATAAAATCTTTTAAACCAATTTTTGAAAAACTTTTCTCCAAAGAAGTAACTTTGATATGAAAAAGTTATCAAAAAGTAAATCACAAATACAGTTTTTGATTTTTATATACTTAATTTATATACTAAATATACTACTATGCTAATATAGGGTAGATATGTGTAATATGAGCACCTTGGTAATATGAGCATACTTAACGTAGCAGACCCCTAGAAAAATCAAAAACATTTACAAGTTTTTTTTAGTTGATTATGATGCAGAATTTAACAGAGATTAGTAGTATGAAAACCGTTCCTTGTAATTTAATTTAGTTTTTTAAGTAATTATGCTTAGTGCACCACAGTTTTTCAGACTTCCGTAGTTACCTCCATAGCAACGGGTGTGTTGTTAGGTTTTAACTTTTTAATCAGTTGCTTGAAAAAAAAAATTTGAGTCTTAAAAGCATCTTGTTTGTTTAGTTTTATTACCAGGGCTCAAAACAACTTTAAGATGGATCCACAGCATGAATTCCACACGCATGCTCGTTTTAAAAGCCATCTAATTTAAAGTTTGTATTTTATATTGAAAAATGACTCGTTGTACGATTAGAAAAAGTAAATGTAAGTTCAAAGGCAATCAGTATACATGCAACGAAAAACAGAAAAAATTTTTACCTTTATCAATTGCAAGTTTTTCAAGTGCAATGAAGCAATTTTTGAAAATGAATACTACTCAAAATGTCGAGGATACGAATGATGATTATAAAAACAGTTATAACTTAGTTACGAACTTTTTCATATTAAAAAGATTATTTAGAAAGTATATTTGTTGTCCTGATGCGGATATAAGATTATTTTGCAAGATAACATTAGGAAAAAAATGGGATTTTGCTTGCAATTTGAATTTTTTTGTAAATACTGTGATAACATTAAAGACACATTCCAAACTTCAGAAATAAATAAAAAAAAGTGCAGAAGTCAGTACACAAGTTGCTGTTGCTTTTCGAGAAATAGGAAATGGTTACACTTTTATAAAATTATTTAATCGTTGCATGAATATGCCAAGACCAATGACAAAAAAAACAATGGTAAATTACAAATTCATTCCACAGTACTTATGTTGAGGCAGGTAGTATTTGCGTGCCGAATGCTGCAAAAGAGACATATGGAACTGTTTTGTTGGATGATAGCAGTAATAATGAAGTATTATTGATTGTCATGGTTCTGTTAATGGTACATGGCAAAAAAGAGGTTATACATCCATTAACGGTGTTGTAACTTTGATATCAACAAATAATCAAAAAGGTATTGACCATTTTGTTTTATCTGAACAATGCAAAGGTTGTGAATACTGAAACCAAACAAAGAATGAACCTGGTAATAATAACTGGCTAAATAATCACATTTGTCTCATTAACCACGTAAAATCTTCAGGATCAATGGAACCTGTCGGTGTCATTAAAATGTTTGGACAATCTTTGGAGAAGTACAAACTAAGGTATACATCTTATATTGGAGATAGAGACGCATGCGAGGATGGGAACACGATTGCAAAACTTGCGTCAATCAATGAAGTTAAATATATTCTGTAACGGGGAAAAAATAATGAGTAAAAGACGATTAACTGATAAAGCCATAAATACCTTGCAGAACTATTCCGGTACTGCAATAAGGCAAAATTTCAACAGTATTTATGAAATGAAAAAGAATATTTGGGCAACACCTTTCCGTAACTCAAATATTATTTTGTCTTCAATGTATAAACAGCTGGTACATGTGGCAGTCAAATAAAATAACGGTTAAATTAAATTACAAAAATAAATTGAATCTTTCATTAGCAATAAAATAAATTTTAAAACCTATTTTTAAAGATTTAAGCAGAGATGAGTTATTATCCAAGTGTTTGCATGGACGGACGCAAAATAATAACGAAGCAATTAACAATTTTATTTGGAAAAAATGTCCTCAAGAGGTTTATTAGCCGAAGTACTCTTGAACTAGCTGTATCATCTGCTGTTTTAAAGTTTAATGACAGAGCAAGTGGGCTATATGAAGTTTTTTAAAAACTGCAGATAAAAACCGGTCAATTTATGCACATTGGGACAATAAAAAAAAACTTAACTCGAATAGCTTATACGACCAAAAAGACTTCCACAGAAGGATTAAGGTGCTAAGAGCAATAAAAAAGGGATTCATAGACAAAGAAAATGAAGAAGGAACATCATACTCTGCTGGTGGTCTTTAGAATGACAAAAATTTCATTTATTTTCTTATAACAAAATCTTTAAAAGCATTTTTCTTGTGTTTCATTTTTTTTATACTTTGCAACTAATTAAACACGTTTTCTCAACTTTTAATAAAGATTTCGGTTTAAAATTTTCAGGAATGTTCATTGATGTGTTGACTGTGGTTTGTACGTCAATGAAGGTCTTATGTTATATTAAGTGCAATTTTTTATTTTTTAGGGGACTTTATTTTACTATTTATAAAATAAAATTATTTTTTATTTCATTTTTTTTTGAAATAATTACCTGTTTTACACAAAAGTGTTTAAAACCCTAGTTAACAGTACTCCTGACATACCCTGAAAATTTGGAGTCAGTAGCATTGCCAAACTTTTATAACCTTGTTTGAACATTTTTTTAAATGGCTGCTTAAATGTCTAACTACTCTCTGATTTTTCAAAATTTTAAAATAAAATAAAAAAAAACTCATTGATATAAAATAGAATTTAATTGCAATTGATGTTCCATTACAACAATTTAAGCAACTTTATTTTATAGGCATCTGCTACCTTAAAGATTTCTTAGATAAGCAGTGAAGTTAAAATTGCTTTTTATTTTTTGAATCGAATTTATGTGGTGGTAACAGGAATCAGTACAATTAGCGTAAATTTATATGCAGTAGTTAGCTGCTATCATCTAATTAAAACGCTTTTAAATTTTTCGCGTTGTTAAAATAATATTATAACGCATGAATAAATCTGTGGCAGGAAGTTTAATGCTAAAATAATAAAATTAATTTTTTCATAAAGGAAAATATGTTAGCTAAAATTCTAATTTATTTTTGTTTGAAAAATAATGCATTTAAACATTTGGTTTTCACTTTATTTAAAGATGCCATTTTTGTGTAACACGAGCATGCTTAAATTACCCAGTGATATATATTTATATATATATATATATATATATATATATATATATATATATATATATATATATATATAGATATATATATATATATATATGTATATATATATATATATATATATATATATATATATATATATTATATATATATATATATATATATATATATATATATATATATATATATATATATTCTTTTAAGAACATTGAGCACTTGACTTTGTAGAAAACATTAAAAAATTTTTTATATATATATCTATATATATATATATATATATATATATATATATATATATATATATATATATATATATATATATATATATATATATATATATATATATATATAAATATCACTGGGTAATTTAAGCATGCTCGTGTTACACAAAAATGGCATCTTTAAATAAAGTGAAAACCAAATGTTTAAATGCATTATTTTTCAAACAAAAATAAATTAGAATTTTAGCTAACATATTTTCCTTTATGAAAAAATTAATTTTATTATTTTAGCATTAAACTTCCTGCCACAGATTTATTCATGCGTTATAATATTATTTTAACAACGCGAAAAATTTAAAAGCGTTTTAATTAGATGATAGCAGCTAACTACTGCATATAAATTTACGCTAATTGTACTGATTCCTGTTACCACCACATAAATTCGATTCAAAAAATAAAAAGCAATTTTAACTTCACTGCTTATCTAAGAAATCTTTAAGGTAGCAGATGCCTATAAAATAAAGTTGCTTAAATTGTTGTAATGGAACATCAATTGCAATTAAATTCTATTTTATATCAATGAGTTTTTTTTTATTTTATTTTAAAATTTTGAAAAATCAGAGAGTAGTTAGACATTTAAGCAGCCATTTAAAAAAATGTTCAAACAAGGTTATAAAAGTTTGGCAATGCTACTGACTCCAAATTTTCAGGGTATGTCAGGAGTACTGTTAACTAGGGTTTTAAACACTTTTGTGTAAAACAGGTAATTATTTCAAAAAAAAATGAAATAAAAAATAATTTTATTTTATAAATAGTAAAATAAAGTCCCCTAAAAAATAAAAAATTGCACTTAATATAACATAAGACCTTCATTGACGTACAAACCACAGTCAACACATCAATGAACATTCCTGAAAATTTTAAACCGAAATCTTTATTAAAAGTTGAGAAAACGTGTTTAATTAGTTGCAAAGTATAAAAAAAATGAAACACAAGAAAAATGCTTTTAAAGATTTTGTTATAAGAAAATAAATGAAATTTTTGTCATTCTAAAGACCACCAGCAGAGTATGATGTTCCTTCTTCATTTTCTTTGTCTATGAATCCCTTTTTTATTGCTCTTAGCACCTTAATCCTTCTGTGGAAGTCTTTTTGGTCGTATAAGCTATTCGAGTTAAGTTTTTTTTTATTGTCCCAATGTGCATAAATTGACCGGTTTTTATCTGCAGTTTTTAAAAAACTTCATATAGCCCACTTGCTCTGTCATTAAACTTTAAAACAGCAGATGATACAGCTAGTTCAAGAGTACTTCGGCTAATAAACCTCTTGAGGACATTTTTTCCAAATAAAATTGTTAATTGCTTCGTTATTATTTTGCGTCCGTCCATGCAAACACTTGGATAATAACTCATCTCTGCTTAAATCTTTAAAAATAGGTTTTAAAATTTCTTTTATTGCTAATGAAAGATTCAATTTATTTTTGTAATTTAATTTAACCGTTATTTTATTTGACTGCCACATGTACCAGCTGTTTATACATTGAAGACAAAATAATATTTGAGTTACGGAAAGGTGTTGCCCAAATATTCTTTTTCATTTCATAAATACTGTTGAAATTTTGCCTTATTGCAGTACCGGAATAGTTCTGCAAGGTATTTATGGCTTTATCAGTTAATCGTCTTTTACTCATTATTTTTTCCCCGTTACAGAATATATTTAACTTCATTGATTGACGCAAGTTTTGCAATCGTGTTCCCATCCTCGCATGCGTCTCTATCTCCAATATAAGATGTATACCTTAGTTTGTACTTCTCCAAAGATTGTCCAAACATTTTAATGACACCGACAGGTTCCATTGATCCTGAAGATTTTACGTGGTTAATGAGACAAATGTGATTATTTAGCCAGTTATTATTACCAGGTTCATTCTTTGTTTGGTTCTAGTATATATATATATATATATATATATATATATATATATATATATATATATATATATATATATATATATATATATATATATATTATATATATATATATGTATATATACATATATATATATATATATATATATATATATATAATATATATATATATATATATATATATATATATATTTATATATATATATATATATATATATATATATATATATATATATATATGCATGAAGTATAATACGGTAAACAACAGTGTTGTTATTGATTTTACCATTTTCTTAAGCGTATAATTTTTAATAAGATAAGTCAGATAATAATTTTTCAATTGCTGTTATATATTTATTATCCATACCCTTATTTCGTATCAAGGTTGAAATAATTTCTTATGAAGAGAAAATAACTTCTGAAAAACTTAACTTATATTTTAAATACAGTAATTAGTAGTATATAATAGTAATTATTAGTGTAATAAATACCAAAATTTTAAATCGTAACTAACTAAGCTAAAAAAACCGTTACTAAAACTAGCAGACTAACTTTTTTAGCCCAGCTAAAACTAGTCAGCTAACGTTTTAGTAAACTAAATTTAGTCGATTAACTTTTTAGATAATTAAAGTTACCCAACTAACTTTTTAGTCTTACTAAAATTAGTCGACTAATGTTTTTGTTAACTAAAATTAGTCGAGTAACTTTTTATTTTAACTAAAAATGGTCGACCAACTTTTTGATTATTTCAAATTAGTCGACAAAATTTTTAGTCTAAATTATACCAGCGTGCCTGTTGGTAGCCTTTCTGCTGCCTGTGAGAGAAAACCAGGTTGGTGCCCCTCCTTCTTAAATTTTCCCTGTATTTTCAGTAAAGGACGTTTTTATTTTTTTATTTTTTTATTCCTTCTTTTCCTTTGGTTCCCCTTAAACATCTGCCGCCTTGAACAAACTGTCCCTTTAATAAATTATTTTGTATATATTTATAATTTTGAAAACATATTATCAACGTATTAATAAATATATAGAATAATTAATTTATGTAATACAGTTATAATAACCATATTATATAAATTAATTATATTATATATAGTATAATTAATTAGTATGATATAGTTATTCTTAACTTTATTATATAAATTATTTGTATTATATATACAATAAATATATTAATGATATATTTGAAGCTAAATAAAAAGTTGAGTAGTATTAAGGGCCGCCAAAAGGAGGGGTAAGGCAGGGGGGGAGAAAGGGACATTTTGTCGCAGGCGGCAGATTTCGAAGGGGCGCCAAAGAAAAAGAATTTTTTTCAAAAATTGTAATAGAAACGACATCATGAACTTTCTTCAGAACTCTTCAAAAAAGTTTGTTAATACATGATCATTGTACCGCAAAATATCGAAAAATAAAAAAATATCATATTTCTTTTTTTTTTGGTTCCAGAAACAAAACGAGATGCCGTCCTAAAAAAGTGGGGTAGTTGGTTGTGGAGGTATGTGACACTCCATCAATTAACTTTTAGTTAATTTAGTTGGCGAACTTGACTTTTTTAAATAAGTTAGTCAGGAAATAAAGACCTTTCAGACCAGCCGGCCAGCAAATTTTAAAAAGCGAAGACTTTCATTCTCTTTTCCAGTCAGCAAAAATATTTATTGGCGCTATTGGTATCTTGAGGTGATACCAACATGCGCCGGCCGTGTAAGCTACAGAGGTGGCTACAGCCATTCTAAAAATGAAATACCTTACAAAAATTGAAATTTATTAAGAAATAAATTTTTTAAGTTGGCTTGAAAATTATATAAGCTCCCTAATTGACTGTTACACAAAAATAATTTTTATAAATCTTGTTATGCGTTAGTTGTGAAGAGGTTTGATCTCCAAGTATTTATTCATTTGCCTTTACGAATGCTGTATGTTACATTTTACAGTTGTAATTTACTAAGGCACATGAATTTAAAGGTTTACTTTTCAGGTTTTTTAGGTTTTTCCAGAGAAATATTTTTCAATTTGTAAATAAACTATAGGTACAAATAAAAATGATTGTGTAAAACAAATTTATAAAAAATAGATGGTGCAATACTTTTAAAAGTTGTGTTTTGTGCCCAAACCATATTCGGATTTTCTTTACATGGCACCTCCAATCATATTTTGATGTAAAAACTTGTGACTTAGGTAGTTCTACATTCTTAAACCGCTTATATATTCATTTACGACATTTATGTTGTAAAATTTAGTCAATTAAATTTGTTTATTAAATTTGTGTTGTCTAATTAAATATTATGTTAAACTATTTAGTTTTATTTTTATTTCAAAAAGTTGTAAAAAATCAATTAACTAATTATGTATTCGGTATGGCGGCCGATTACTTATTAGGTAAACTAAGCAGTTGCCTAAGCTGCTTAAAAAAGAGACTCGTAATTTTACTCTGAAACAAATATATAAAATATACAAATATATAATGCATTAAATTAAAAAGAAAAAAAATTATTAAATAGCATATATTAGTTGAATTTTTTTTGTTACTAATACTGCCTAATTAAAGAAATTTTATGATTTAGTTTCAACAGAAAAAATGATTTATCAATCCAAAACTTAAAAAAAAATTCGGTAGTGATATGCCTAAGTTTATGGGTCATGACATGACATTTTCGTGGAGAAGGGGGCAAAACTGCCAAAAAAAGCAAAAAATAAAAAAAGTCCTTTTAAAAAGACCCTCAGTTGTCATCATATGAGGTTCTTGAAGTATCTCTGCCTAACGTCTGAAATTCTTTCGTCTGCCATTGATTCTGTACGAAATTAATTTTTGTCAAATTATCAGCTGTTTTAACAAAGTTATTATGCTAAAAAAGGCAATTGTTGTTTAGTTCAATAAAATAACATTTGGGGCAATGCATGTACAGACAAAACAATTTAATTACCAATATTTCACTAATTATAGATGGTTTTGGTATTCTAAAATTTAAAGGAACTTTAATGAATGTCTTTTAAATAATTTGATTGTGATAACTCATTAAATTTCTCAACGCACCAAACTTTATGGAACGTCCTTATTGGAACCTTAAAGTTATGGTTTCCTGCTTTGTACTAGATAAATAGTTCTTCTAAACAATACTATAAACTTATTTTAAGAAGTTAAATTATTAAATTGTTTAAAACAGTAATACGTTTTCTTCAAATCATAACGGTGGCAAAACCAGTTAAACTGTTTCATCCGGTCAAAAAGAAATTAAAATTGATACACAGTCCATTGAGGAAACTACTAAAACGACATACGAATATTACTCAATTGAGGAGGAAATATCAAAATGGGTATGCAATGTATGTAGTAATAACAGATCTAAAAAGTACTCAAGTAAAGTATCAAAAAAAATACTAGATACCATCTTGAACATAATCAAAAAATCATTAGGCCAAAAAAAAAACTAAACATGAGTAGTTTGTCAAAAGAAAACAGCGAAAGGATTAATAGAAATCTTTTGATATTCATTATTGCTTGTTGTCTTCCATTTATGTTAGTAGAACGTAATGCCTTTAAAGAAATCGTTTTTTGCTAAAATTTAAAGTACGCAGTGCCTTGCCGAAAAAAGTTTAGATCTCTTTTAACAGATTTAAATTGAGAAAAAATTGATCTTTTGAAGTCTATATTATATTCAGTTAAAGTTTTATCTATTACTACAGATTGGTAGACGTCCTGTCAAAACTATGGTTACATATCTGCAGCTGCACATTTCATTTCTAACAAAACCACTTTAATCAGTTATTGTTTGGGACTTGCATACCTTCATGGGCGATATGAAGCAGAGAATTTAAAAGACGCTTTACTGAAATTTTTATAAAAATTTAAGGTAGATGATAAAATTATGAGTGTAGTATCTAACAAAGCCAGTAGTGTACGCAACTGTTAAAATTCTTCAAAATTTAGTTTAAACATTCAACCAATAAGATTCGTGGGGGCTGTTTTGCAATTAGTAGTAATAGATTTAGTCGAAGAAGTTGAAAATGATAGTTCATCTAAACTCTTTTTTATTGCAAAAACATTAACAAAGTGCAGAAAAATTGTTAAATCTTTCAATCATTTATCTCAACCTAATCATTTATTAGAAAAAAGTCAAATGCGACAAGGTGTTGAAAGAATTTACGCACTTCATTTGATTCAAGATTCGAAAACTTGTTGCACTTTACGTTTCTCATGGCAGAAAGAATGCTTAAACTTCACTCCTACATGAACAATATTTTTTATTTTAAACAACAATACAAAGATACGAGAAAAAATATCGTCAACAAACATGAAATGTTTAACTTAAAAGAAAAGGTAAAAGCATTAGCAAGCTTTAATCAAGTAACTGTTTTACTTTCAGGCGATACTTATGCAACATGTTTTTTTATTATTCCAAGTATAAAGTACTTTGAGAAGTAACAAAATAAGAAAAAAAATGAAACTCCTCCTTTAATTATGCTTTTAAAATTGTATTTATTTGAATCTTTAAAAACTTACAAAGACACATATGATTTAGAGAACAATTCGTTTTTATTTTGTGTCACTTAGTTATATCCAAACTATAAAAGTTTTGAACTCTTTGAAAAGGATGAGAAAAAAAATTATTTAAAATGCGTGAAGGACGTTTTGTCGGATTTTTACCTGACAAAAAAAGGTTTGTGAAATAATTCCAGTTAAAAAGGTGACAATCAAATCAAAAAAATTTAAGTTATTATTTGACGATGAAGATAATCATTCAGGAAATGATAGTGACAAAACAATAAGTTTAGATTTAAAAAAAGAAATTAGTGGTATATAAAATTGCCAATACATGATCATAATTTTTCACACTTTTAGCATCAAAATCAACATGTGTTTCCAATATTGTATAGTATTTCAACAATGATTTTAAGTACATCTGCTACCAGTGCACAAAGTGAGCGTCTTTTTTCTGATGCATTAAGTAATAAGAATGCAAAGCGAAACAGAATGACAACTGTTTTCAAATGTTGATGTTTTTGTACGAAAATTTGGAATTTTTTAGTTTAGCTTAAATTTATCGAATGTAATACGGAAGTTTTTTCTAGTAATAATTATTTTTAAATTCATTTTATCGATATAACTCTTTGGTGATATAAATCTTTACAGTAGCGAAAAGAGGTGGCAAAGGGGCAATTGTCTAGGGCGTGAAAGCTTAAATAGACGCTAAAGAAACAAGAAAAGCAAAAAAAAAAACTAATTTACATTAAAATATTTTTTTTAAGTTTTTTGTAAAAAAAGATTCTATTTATTTTTACCCTGAGCGCAAAAATCCTTGCTACGCGACTGCTTCTTTATATTATATCGAACAAAGAACAGGGCGATTTTATTTGAGCAATTTTCAGTAAATCTAAGACATCTCATGAGCAGTGCGTCAGATTTACAGAATTCTTTCACTATTAGAAAGATAATTTAACCTGGAACTAATGCTATAAACAATGCAACAAAGATGTCGAAAAGTTTTTTTATAGTTTTTTTAAATTATTCGTTTTAAATTTAAAAGTTAATTACTTTAACGTAAAAAAATGCGTAAGCACGCAATTTTCTCGCTGTTTGAGTAATAATTTGGTCATTGCTACGTAGCAAACTATGTACGTAAACGTACAAAAAATGAAGAAATAATACGTCATTAAAAATTAACTTTAGGCAACTTCTTGACACCCCAGCAAATTCTCCATGCTTGGTCCATGCATGGAATTCGTTGGCTGATGACTGGCACCACTGCGCCGGTGATGCCGTTCATATTCCAAAGGTTTGCCGTTTTTGTTTTACGATGAGTTGACTGTGCTGATCATGCCAATCTTGCTCCAGACTTAAACCATGTTTGTAATTGAAAAAAAATTGAGTTTGCGCATGCGTTTTTTTTTCATAAAGAGTCTTAAAATAAAATCTCAATGAGTAAAACAACTAAATTTAAGTAAAGAATAAAAAAATAAATAAAGATAAAAATCTTTAACTTTTTAACAAATGCCAATTTCCTTATTACTTTTATTGATTTCTATTTGTTACAATTTTATTGGAATTCATTAAATAATGATAAGAAATCTTTTATAGCAAAACGAATTGTAGTGGCATATATATTTGACTCTATTTTAAAAGTAAGTAAATGTGTTTGAGGTACCAAATTTTTTTTAGTTTATTTATATTATTATCAAATATTTATAACTTGTTTTATTTAAAATGAATAGTATAATAAATTTATAACTTATTACAATATATCACATAATATCATAATGTTTGATTTTATTTTAAAAGTATAAGTTAAAATATAAAAAAAATTTTGTTATTTTGTTTTTTGAGGATCTCAAATCATTTATACTTTATAATATAAAGCATATTTAAGATCCAAAAAAAAACACTTCTTTTTGAAATAACATCAAATACTATGATATTATGTAATATATTGTCATAAGTTACGCTATATTATATAGATCATGCTATCTATTAATGAATATTGTCATTGGTTATAACATTCAACAAATGTTATATTTCAATGAGGTATAACCTATGACTTTTTAATTTTGTACTAATAGTAGATTTAGGGATCCTATATCATTTATACTTTATATCATTTTTTTATATTTATATCATTTATAGTATAAGTAAATGATATACGTATAATTATATTTAATTAATATTATAATAATATAGGTACATAAAAGCATAAATATAGATATATAATTATATTATTTACATCTACATAAAGGGTTTAATCTGCGGTTAAGCGGCATAAAAAAATTTCATTTTTTGCTTTTTGTGAGGCTTACTCAAAGTGGTGACTTTTTAATATAAACATAAGGAACATTACAATATGTTTTTTTATTATAATTACTTAATATAATGTGTGCCCCAATGAAAC
>NC_088932.1:38850000-38892500 GCF_038396675.1 Hydra vulgaris | reverse complement strand
CAATGACTAACGGTTCTGTTATATAATTTGTACTAAAATAATGTGATGAACTTTTAAGAAAACTGTCGTCACCGTTTGTGTGAAAATTAGCAAAATTAATAATATTTAAAGAAGAAGGAGTGTTTCCTTTACACCATGAAACATAACTTTGCGAAACAAGTTGTTGATTGTCAACTTTAGTAATATCAACTTTAACTGTGTCACCTGGCAAGTTAACAAATGTTCTAAAACTATAAAGAGTACTTTTTTTATAGTACTACAAGCTTTGTCTGCGGCGTTAAGCAATTTTTGTTTAAATGGTCGCTTTCTTTTTTTGAAGTTACTGAAAGTATAATACAATGAGGTACAATATCTGCTGTTTTTATGTTTCGCAAAGTAACGGTAACTTTGGTTACATTTTCTACATTTGTAACGATTTATTCGTAATGAGCAAAATGAAGTAAAGTTTAAGCTTCATCTTTTTCACTGTTAAGGTATAAAGATTTTTCCATAGGTAAATTCTATATGTGTTTACCTAAATAGAAGAATTTTTAATAGCTAAACCAACGTTGGCAAGCGCTGTTACGTCGGTGTCAGCATAAGGTTTTACAAATCCTAATAATTGATTCATATCATTTTGAATGTAAAATTCCATTCTAAGTTGTTTTCCTTTTCCATAATAGTTTTTAATTTGAAAAAAATCACATAATAGACATAAGGGTACTCTAAAATTGCAACCTTTATCTCCAGCCATTTGTGCGTTATATCTCGTTTGTAGATTTGTTTGATAAGCGGCAGGCGCCACAGAGCCTCCAGTTGCAACTCTAATAAACCGTTAGGGTCGGCCAATTGCATAAGAGCTTTTGTTTTGACATAACTAGCGTTGTTTGTGAGATCGAAAACTTCTACTAATCCTAAATTTGGATTAGTTATTTCTTGTCTAAGTCTTTTTAAATAATTTTTTTTAAAGAGTAGAGATCTAAAACGATCTTAAGCACCATTTGATATTGCATTGTTGGCACAAGTACTATTATTTTTTTGATAATTGGGATACACTTTCATATTTTTTATTAAAATTTGAGTGACGTTTGCTGCCAAACATAATCTAGCTAATACTGCATTGTCGGTTGTCGGTACAAACGTTTGTGCGCCCAAGTTTTTAAAAAGAAATAAATTAAAATCCAATAAATAATCTTGCGGATTAGTCCATTCGTTTAATTGTACAGTAAAAGTAATTAAATTGGCTAAATCTGAAGTAAGATCATATTAAAATTTTTGATAATATGAAGAAATAACTTTATCTTGCGTTAAGAGTCATTTTTTGTAAGAATCAGGCAGTCAATGGAAGTGATCTCCTCCAAATTGCTTGAATTTTTTATATATTGATCAGAATATAGAAAAAACCTGTTGGGGAAAAAAAAAATTTTCAAAAATGTTTCGTTCACTCGGAATCTGGGCTTAAACTTTTGAGATATTTTTAAAAATTTTTAGAAATTTAGTTTTTGCCACCTTTGAACACATTTTTTTGGCAAGGCAAAAAGTTGCACATAGCTTTTGTAGTTAATATCAGACGTAACCCAAAAGCTCTCTCCAAAAAATATAAAAAAGTTGCGTGACACTGTGCAATTGGCTAATTATCATAGTTCAAAAGTACATAATCAATCAGTTTTGTCAATTTTTAATCGGAGTTAATTCTAGCGGCGAAGTGTTGCAAACAATTTTTCTTTTAGGATTTGAAATTATCAAAGGTATTGAGTCTAAAAATGCAAAGAAAGTTATGTGATACCTAAGGCCTATTAATATATTAAGGCTTGAAATTGGAAAAAAATGTTTTAGTATACTTACAAAATGAACTATTACGGCAGAGGCGCTTAGTTTTGTAAAAATGTAAACATATCCAACTGTCAATACAAAAAGGTCCTAACATAATAATAAAAAAAATTCGTGTGATCTTTAGATATTAAGTTAAAAATAATGGTACAAGTTGTTAAAAATGATTGAGTACGAAGAGATATCTTTTTCGACACACAGATGAGGTTTTCGCTCACCATAAAATTTCTATCATCCAAAATTAGCATTTAGCATTACACAAAACATTGCACGTAATGTTAAGAAAAAATTTAAGCGTTTCTGACTATGATATAGAAAGCATAACAATTGAAATAAATAATAATAAAAAACAATACATGATCAGAAGTGAATTATTTAAATTTACGTCATAACCAAATAACTTGTGGTGATCGAATGGAAGAAGAATCGCTGATATCACGATTGTGGAGAAACAAGTTAGTGGGCGGTTGTTTACTTTACCATAAAAATGTCTTAACTTTATTTTAACGATCTTTAAAATTTGCATAAATAGAGTAGATATTTTATCATTGCTATTGAGAAATAGGTACTGCATAAATAGAACTTGTTTTTAGTTGAGTATGAAACAAAACAAATATTTTTATGAAAACTGTTGTTGCTTTTCAAAAGGAAATTGTGGATCACTCAAAAAACATAAAATTATAAACAAAATGTTCTACATTCATCAGCTGGGAGATGTTGATGTTAAGAAACACCTCATCAACTTAAAGGTAATTATGTATTTTAAATTTACGCAGACTGTAATATAATTTTTATAATTACATACTTTATAACTTCTCTGCAATAAGATTTTGAGACAAAGTTCATTAAACAAAAAAAAATAGCTCTTTTAATTAATTCCTCACTCTTTTAATAAATAATTACTAAACTAATCACACTCTTGCAATATTGTATTTTAATAATAACAACAATGTATTTCAAACTTGTAAACATTTTTCGTGAAGAGTCAGATTATAAACAATGCTTTAAATGACACACTTAATAATTGTTTAATAAATTGTTTTTAGGTCATGCGATTAAACGATAATAATATTTGGGAAGAAAATGGACTTATTGCAAATAGACTTAAAAGAAATCTTGAAAAGGATGAACAAATATGTGCTTTTCACCGGTACACGTTTGGTATTGCATGGAGTCCTCCAAAAACATGCTTTCATCCTCACCATCTAAATATAAAAGGAAAAAAATCTCCCGCTTTAAGGGCGTCACCAATACATGTCGTCATATTAATGTTAAAGCGATACAATGAAGTATTTTCAGTTGGTGCAATGCTGTGTTTTACCCATTTAAAGCAAGAAACTGCTTTATCTAGAGTCAACGAAAACACCAATTTATGTACAGAAACACAAACACAACAAGAACAAATATATATGACACCTGCTACTCCAGATGAAGAATTTGATCCCGGTGAAATTAATGTTTCACAGGAGATTTTGGACGAATCTCTAAGAAGCCGTGAGAGTAAAACTGAGGTTCTTAATGCAAGTCCAATAAAATTTAGATTAAAAAGGAAGTTCGAATATCTGGAAGATACTACTAAAGATAAGTTAAAACGCAAGTATGTTCGCCTAGAAAACTTATTAAAGAAAAAATTTGCGGAAGCTGTTGCTCCTGGACAAGAGGAAATACTTATAGATTTTCTTAACAGTAAAAATGTTGATGAAATAAATAGCCCTCTCCCAATTGAAATTATTTGTGCTCAGAAAGTATATAAGCAAAGTGATTCCATGGGAAAGTTAGTTATCCTCTCATTATTAGACCATACCAAGTATACCAAAAAGTTTATAATGAACACATTTGAGTGTACCAAACATCGTATAGAAACAGCAAGAAAATGGCATGCATCTCATAAAGGGTTGGCATTTCCAGAGAAGAAAGTATTCGTCCGATTTAGTCTTGATCAAACAAAGTGTGAACATTTCTTAGACTTTATATTTACAAGCGGTATTTTGCATGATGTTGCTTATGGAATAACCAAATTAAAATACGACAGCGGTGAAGAACAAAAGATAGTGCATGCAATACTGACGACAAAATATAGCCACGCTATCATGTTCTATCGAAAAAGTTGTAGTGAAAACAATTATATACCATTATCTGATTCAAGTTTGTGGAAAGTATTGCATGCAATAAAACCTTCAAGTCGAAAAAGCTTAGCTGGATTAGATGATGTTACTGCTTCAGGCATGAATGGTTTTCAAACATTACAAAAATTGGCACAAAGATTTAGTTCTAAATCTTTCGAAGCTGCCCTTGAAAAAGGAAAAAGGTATTTGAAAACAAGTTATCAAACCAATTGTAGTGTCAATGACTCAAACATTTCTTCTCATAGCTCAAAACATGCCTTATCAGATCCATCTGAAAAAAATCTTCAATCCAACACAGAGATGTCAGAAGTGGTATGTGCCGATTGCTATGATTTGTGCAAAGCTATCGAGATGATCAAAGAACTAACAATTCAAAATTCTGACGATGCTGATTCTATTTATGATTTGGAAATTGCTGTAAAGGATGTTTTCAACTACATAAAACACCTGATGAGAGATTCTCAACAGAAAAAGGCAAAAATCGAAGCTTTTAAGCAATTAAACAATGAAACTGCTTTCTGGCTTAAAGATTTTTGTCAAAAAATTCTTCCGGTTCGATACAGAGAGGGCCAAAGAGAGTATTTTGGCAAGAAAGGAATGAGTTTACATGTGGATATATTCTTCATAAAAATAGCAGGAAAGTTATTCAAACGTGTTTACTTTACTTCAATGTATAGGTGTGATCAGGGAATAGGTGGTGTTGTTTCGTTAGCCACTTCAGTTTTAGACCAATTCAGAATTGATCAACCGCATATCAAGAAAATGTTTACCAAATCTGATAATGCCGGCTGCTATCAGGGAAATCTTTCAGCTGAAGCAATCTACAATGTAAGCAAAGAGAGAGATATAAAGTTGCTGAGATATGATTATAATGAACCCTGTTGTGGAAAAGATCAATGTGACAGGGAGAGTGCAGTTGTAAAGACAATTTTAAGGAGTTACGTTGACTCTGGTAATAATCTTTTGACTGCTGAAGATATACACAAGGCTATGCATTATAGTTTTGGCGCTAAAGATGCAAAAGTAACAGTTGCTCAAATTAGCAATGATAAAACTGTAGTTACTGGACCAAAGATTAAGAACATTAGCAACTATCACTCATTTGAGTTTGGTGAGAAAAGTATGAAGATGTGGCGTTATTTCAATATCGGTGAGGGAATTGAACAAGAGTATGGAAATCTTAAAATTCAACCCTCGATTAAGTTGTTGTTGCCATATAGAAAAACAGATAATTCAATTAAGCGTAACAAGTCACTTAAGGAAAAACAGAAAAGAAGTGACAGGCAATTTTATTCATTAAGATTTTGCACTGAAATGAATTGTACTTTATCATTTGAAAGCGATGCTGAGTTAGAAGAACACATGCTATCCGGTCTTCATACAGTTCCGAAATCATTAACATCATTGGATAAAGTTCGCAACTCGTTTGTTCATAAGATGAAAATTACTTCACAACTAAATATGCCAATTTCTTCATCCTCTAACAGTGTTTCCGTAAAAGACAAACCACATTGCATGAACATTTTTCTATTGCAAGGTTGGGCATTACCAGTTCGAAGTTCTTTTAGATTTTCAAATCAGCAGAAAGAACTGTTGTATAAATACTTTATTCGTGGAGAAGAATCAGGTAATAAAATGAGCCCTGAGCAGGTTCACATGCAGCTGAGGAGAGAACTTCCGCCTGATCAATATGTAACTAGCCAACAGATAAGATCTTTATTTTCAAGGTAGGCATTGTTGCTATCAAAACTTTTGCAAATTAGATTATGTTTCTGACTGTTAAATAGTTCTTTTACAAATATGAAATTAAAATTTAGGTGAAAATTATAATTTTGTGTGTTTGTTTACATATGTTTAAAAATATATACAATTGATATTGTTATAGATTTAGTAACCTGAAAAGAAAAGGTAAGCTGGTCGAACCGACAACAGAAAATAATGAAAATAGTCAGGTTAACGATAACAAAAAGGTTTATGGCGAAAATGATGACTTTAATCTGGCAGGAGACAATGAAGATGATAATAAATATGAGGAAGACATCGCCAATCTTGCAAAAGAAATTTGTCTTCTATGGAAAGTGAATGATTGGGTTGCTGTTGCATATGAAAAACAATGGAATATTGGATATATTGTGGAGGTAATATTATTCAAAGTATATATTAGTTTCAAGTTTTTATTTTGTTTTACAAAACAGTGCTCTAAAATAAAAGGAATATAAATAAAATGTAAAAATAATTTCAGAATGACATTATATAAGACTTTACAAGTTTTATTGAATGTAAGCAAAATTAAACAAATCATAAACTCTTTATTATATTATTTTAAATGTTGCGCTAATACTTTTAGGTATCTATAACTGGGATCAGAGTTAATTGTATGATTAACGGGCAAGAGAAGAATACTTTTCGCTGGCCAGTTACTACCGAGGAGATAAATAACCAAACTGATAAAATTATCTGTTTAGTAAATGCTCCTTTTCTAATCAGTGGTTGTGGCGATTATTAATTATCCGAAGAAGACTATAATACAGTCATATCCTTATTCTTTGAGAAACTTACTGCAGCAGAGTAGAAATTATGTGTGATGTGGTGGATAATGTGTGTAAATGACTCTATTAATAAACGAAAAACTAATTTTTAAATGGAAAAACATTTAAATGTTTGATTTATGTTTTATTTAATTAGCAATATAGTTATCTTGATGTTAGATTTTTGTTCAGTTTTTAATTCATGTTATATCATGCGTGTGACAAAATCACACGAATTTTTTTATTATTATGTTAGGACCTTTTTGTATTGACAGTTGGATATGTTTACATTTTTACAAAACTAAGCGCCTCTGCCGTAATGGTTCATTTTGTAAGTATACTAAAACATTTTTTTCCAATTTCAAGCCTTAATATATTAATAGGCCTTAGGTATCACATAACTTTCTTTGCATTTTTAGACTCAATACCTTTGATAATTTCAAATCCTAAAAGAAAAATTGTGTGCAACACTTCGCCGCTAGAATTAACTCCGATTAAAAGTTGACAAAACTGATTGATTTTGTACTTTTGAACTATGATAATTAGCCAACCGCACAGTGTCACGCAACTTTTTTATATTTTTGGAGAGAGCTTTTGGGTTACGTCTGATATTAACTACAAAAGCTATGTGCAACTTTTTGCCTTGCCAAAAAAATGGGTTCAATGGTAGCAAAACTAAATTTCTAAAAATTTTTAAAAAAATCTCAAAAGTTTAAGCCCAGATTCCGAGTGAACGAAACATTTTTGAAATTTTTTTTTTCCCCAACAGGTTTTCTCTATATTCTGATCAATATATAAAAAATTCAGGCAATTTGGAGGAGGTCACTTCCACAGTTTCAGGAATTTGCCTGATTCATAGAAAAAACGGCTCTTAAGCTGTTTGAAAAGCTGCTATTTTAAACGAAAAATATTTTTCGTTTAAAATAGCATTATATTCCGCGCTTATTTTTCCGCTTGTTGCTTCTTGAAACAAAAGATTTTTATCTTCCGCTTTTGCAATAACATCTTCGATAGTAACATGACCGTTTGTGTTTAGGGTATAACGCTTTCCGTTGCCTCCTCTTATATATTCCGCTGTTGAAGCTTTTTTTTAAAATCACATAAAAAAGTAATTTTTTTTTATCGTGTATTTTTTTCTATTTACTCATCATCTGAGTCTGGAGTATTTTTTTTAAATGGTAATTTTTTGTTTTTAACGTCTTCTAAAGCTCAAGTGTAACCAAGTTCAATTAAACTTTTTTATTTAACTTTTTTTTTTACTGGTATTCTGCATAAGTGAACTAGACAAAATGGCTCTTTGTTAGATAATGCAATTTTTGCAGAAATCGTGTATTGCGTTTACAGCATTAACTTGTTGAAAACATTGAGAACATACGTGAGAGTGAACAGCGATTTTATTTTTTAGAGGTTTTTTTCTAACCATATCTTCGTCTTCTTCCGAACTTTCGCTTTCATTGTTTGAATATTTTCGTTTTTTATGTTTTGGTTTTTGTATTTGAATATTTATTAACCCTCCTCTTTTTTTGAGGTTTTTCTTCTTCGCTTTCTTCTTTTTTTTTTAATTTTTTTAAGTATTCGCATTTTTCATCCAATTCCAATTTCATGTTTAAAACGTCAGATTCGGTTTAATACTGAGAAGGTTGATTTTGTAGATGATTTATATAATTTTTAGTTTGGTTAATTTGATCTTTATGATTCAATTTTGAATCTGCAAGATATAAACTGATTAAATTTTTATCGTATCTTCCTTTAGCGCAAAAAAGACTGATTTTTTTAATAATAGAAGAAAAACCATGTTGATTTCTTTTTATATTTTTTATCATAAACGAATAAAATAAATCACATTATTTTATAGTAATCAAAACGGTTCATTTTCTATTTTTATGTAGTATTTTTTCCAAAGAAGTTTAAACGGCAACATTTGAATTTTCAATGTAGGGTTAAAAAAACTGTACTACTTAGATTCCCAAAAGTAACACTTTCTCTTTTTGAGTTTAAAAAAGACCATTTTGTTTGTTTCCAATCTTTTACATCGGTAATATCAACGGTTGATAATTGTCCTTGAATTACAGTATTTCGATTTTCAGTAAAATCAGTATTAACTGTCATTTGAGTAGAACTGTTGTAGTCAAATAAATTGAAATAAGAAACAATTCCAGGCACGTGAATTCTATTCATGTATATTCCGCAAACGATAGCTTGATCGCATTTAATAAAAATATAAGCATTGCTCGGCATAGGAAAATTAGAAACACTGTTATTAAAATTACTTATTTGTGTTAAAGTACATCTTAAGAAAGATTTTAAAATCTTGAGTCATGACGTTAGTTATATTTTGATCTACTTGCAAGTAAACGAATTTATTTTGTAGGACAAACTGTATTGATCTCTTTGTAAAAGTAAGGTATAAGGTATTGGATTATTTCCAACAGGTTGATATATTTTTAAAATATTTTTTTTAATAGTAAACTATCGCCTCAAGTTTGTATATGGTTCCGTCGCTTTTTTTGATAAATAAATTGTTTGTTAAGCGAAGTGCAATAAAATATTAATTCTGTTACATTTTTTACTTGTAAAATGACTTTGACATCGTTCAACCATATTTTATAATTCGGTGTAGTAGCTCTTTCAAAAGCATTTCGATAAACTTTTCTGCGTTATAATTTGCATTTAAAGAAAAATCAGCTGTTGAAATTGTATATATATATGCAGGTATATATATATACAATTATATATACAAAACTTTAAACAGACTGCCTGAAAGATCAGGGGCACCCATCAATATGATGTCAGCGGTACCCATCACTTATAATCAATATGATATTGTGAATAGGAATTAGAGTTCATTAAAAAGTCGTTTTTTTTTACAAGTGATAAACTATTTTAATCGGAAAAAATAACTGTCTTTAGAATAAGGGTAAACACCAAAAAGTATAATAATTTAAATTATCAAACGGATTAGGAGTACAAGAAGGTACGCCTTTACCTCTACTTTTGATAAATTTATTGAAAATAGCAGGATCGTTTCTACTGTAAATATGATTGCTAAAGGTAATATTATTTAAATTTAAATAGAGTAAATAGTTTGACACAATCATACTTTCGGTAAAAATATCCATCATTATTAATTCTCGTTCAGCCCATATCACTTGATTGACTTAAAAAAAGGTAGAGGTAAAGAAGATAACAGTATGTTTTTTAAAGTAAAGCGATAATATTTTCTTGCACTCTTGTTTGGAAAAAAACTTTGATAAAAATTTGTACATAATTCTGTAGGTTCTGCGCCCAATTCAGTTGTGCTAATGTAGATAAATTTAGTTTCCTATGTTTGCAAAAGCTGCTTTAATTATATCCATAAAACCTCTTAACGTTATGTTTTCTTCTGTATTAACGTTAACATGGCTGTTCCAAATTTTCCATAAAGCGTTAATTTTGAACAAAGCATTAAGAAGTGGAATGCTTAAGTTAAACACGTTACCTTCTGCTGTTATGGTTTTTGTATTAATTACTATTTTTAATAAAAAAATGCAATTTGCCATGGTACATATATTTCATTTTAGTTGAACTTGTACTTTCCGAATAAGGTAAAAGATTATTAATATAAACATCTAAATCAATGCTCGCAATACTAGAATCTGTTGTGAGTGGTACTATTGCTGAAGCACCGTTCTGTACTTGCGCTGCTGTTCCACCTTTATGATTGTGTATTAGCATAATATAATTAAAAGGCCGAAGCAAAGATTCTTCGACATTGTTTAATATAATTTGTCTCTCGGGTGTAATATTAGTTATTTGGCTAGCGCTTATAAGCGGACATTTTGCAAAGATTAAAAAATTTTTGCTAGTGTAAAATTTAACGACAAAATGTATATGTTATCAAATGTCGATCTAGTAGTAATGCAGTCGTATTGTAATAGCAGTGTAAAATCTTGCACTACTAATATTATTGCAGTTGTTCTATTTGAAAAAATACCAAATTAAAATAATCCTCTTTCGTTAGCTTTCGTAGAAATAGTTGATCTTATGGGATAAAAAATAAGAAGGATTAAGTAAAGTATTCGTTTGTTTTTTTCGTGTTATACCATAATAAGTTATAGTTTGTCGTACCATTAAGAAGAGTATTCACGTTATATAAGTTTTGGTTGGACATTTTCGTTTGCGTTTTTACTGATTTTTATTATGGGTAGATTTAGTAAATTGGTGTTGTTTCGGAGTTCAGTGTAAGGGTCAAACAAATATTTTAAATTAAAATATTTTTGTGTAGTATTGTTACTGTTTTTATTATAATAATTTAAAGTAAAGTCTTTAATAGTAAGAGGTCTATTTAAACTATTATAATAAAGTTCTAATCGCCTAATAAAAAAATTATCTTGATAAGCAGTAGGTGTAGCAATTCCAACTAATTTAACCGCATATATTAAACACCACATTTCATTTTGATGAAAATTGCTCTTATTTTCTTGTTTAACATATTAAAAAATGAAAACGTGTTTTGTTGTAAAGTTGCTAAATCTGAATACAAAACAACATTTTTTGTTACGAGACAAAAAGGGATTTTGTAGTAGGATTAGTTATGATGTCGTTTTGAATATTTTTTAACATTTGTTTTATAGTGGGTTTGGATTCCATTCTTAAACCGTAACTGGTTTTTGAAAACGATAATACTTCATCTACGCAAATTAAATTAGTGGAAACATACATTGTGACTAAATGCATGGCGGTATTATTTTTAAAAGTAGATTTGTTTATATTGTTTCGGATAAAGGTAAATAAAAATCATTTATCACATTATAATTCACGTTTGCTTCATTTTTGTTTTTAATTTCGCTAAGATAATATGTACTACAATCATAATTACTTACTTTTAACACATCATCTAATGTTAAATTATTCATTTTTTTCTTTTTTCTTACAACCTTTTTTTTAAAGGTTTTATAAAAGTATTAACATATTTGTTAAAGTTTTAAATATGAATGTCTTTATCGTCATCGTTTATAGGTTATAAATCTTCTCGCTTGACTTAGTAAGTCGTATTATATCATCTACTAGTCCGAGTTAAAAAATATAAACGGGTTAGTAACCTAATTCGAATACAGGTGATTGAGCGTGCTTGATTTGCTAAAAGTATCTTTGGGATCATTTTTATATATTTTAAAAATAACATTCTGTTCCAATAGACAAAGTTTTAAAAAAATTTGAGTTTTTGATTTTTGTATTCTTTTTCTACTCGATGTAATATGATGGAAGAAAAATCGTATCCACGCCTTTTCGAGTTAGTGTATTGATCAATAAAACGAAGAACTTTACTTTTTGCATCGTCGGCGTCTAAATCTTTAGGACTTATTCCGCTAATCGTTTTTTCTTTTTCGTTCAACTTTTGTTCAATTTCTTCGATAAAAAAACCCCAATTATTTTTTTTAAGTTCGCCTTCTTTTCTTAATTTTTGATAAAGTAATGTTAAACATCCTATAACTGATTCTGCCAAATAAGCTTTTCCGTAAATATTAGAATGAAAATTATGAACATTTTCAGCTTCACACCATTTGTCCATTTTGTTATTGAAAAATTCGGTTCCTTGATTAGTTTGCAAACAAATAAAACTTTTATTGTCTTCCCTATTAATGTCTTTAAACAATATGTTTAAAACTGCTATGTATTTTGTCTGCACTTTTTACCCGTTACTCTCAAATGCACTTTTCCCGAAATACCGTTAACAGCAACTAAACAAAATTCTTGACAATAAGGAGCAAAATTAAGATTAAAACTGTTCATATCGGCTATATCGGCTCGAAGTATTGATGAGGATGTTCGTATGAAAATTGATGAGTTTCGTATACGTACGGTTTTCTTGGCGCTTATTTCTAACATTAGCGTCTGTTGTTTTTTGAAAAACCAATGTTTGATGCGATCACGCTGTTCTCAACCCTCAAATGTCGTCGATAGCATCTCTTAATAATTTGTCCATTTTATTTTGGAGATTTTGGTCTCAATCCTTTTCTTCGTTCTGGTATGCTTTTTTTTTGATAATTTTAAAAAATCTCTTCTACTTAATTTAACTTCTTCAGGTTCATGTGTAGGTAAAGCGGTAGCACCTAACGGTTCATCCTTTTCTTTTTTTGTTTCTATCGGAGTAGATATCTAGGTAATAAGTGCTGTAAATAGTGATTCTGGAGTTTACGGCACAGACGATCGGTATTTTTTGATGTAGGAGTATTTATTAACGACGATAATGTTTTTGGATAAAGGAATAAGTTTCGTTTTCTTAAATTTGTTTCTAATTTTAAACTAGCTGCAAAATTTTTCGATGTTATAAGAAATAGTTTTAAAGCATTTTTTATAAGATAATAAAAGAGAATTTAAACGAGCAAGTTGAGAATTATACATTGTACCCGTTACCATCAACATCTTGATCAAAGTTTTTTCTTTAATTTTATCCTCGCTGTTGTAAAATTGATTGGAATTAGATTTTATGTTTTCTAAAAAAGAAGATGGACCTTCTTTGGCACAAGTTTGATGTATTTTTTCTTTTAAAATTGCGACATCTATCACGTCTCTAAAAGGCAATGATGGAACCGTTAAAAAAAAAGTTTTGAATGTTAAAAATACCATGGTTTCACCAATCGCTCTGCTACCTAGAGCGTTTTTGTCATATTTGTCCTTCATTTGTCTATAAATGTTTTTGTTGGATAATAAATAACTGTTACTTTGAATATAGTCTTTTAATGTTTAAATTTAACTCCTTGAAACATTTCTCCGTATTATATGCAACGTTAATTGATAATGATTTTAGTTTCTGAAAACAACTCATAAGCTTTTTCTCCTGCAAAACTTTCATCTATCAAGATTCGCTTTCTATAAAAGCTGAAGTCATGACGGTATATGGATGTTTATATAAAGTGCTTACGCAAGTACCTTCAGGTGTTAATTTGGTTTGTTACGAAAAGGAATGTTGTGTTTTTAATTCAAATTCCATAATTTTGCAAAATTAGGTTGTTTTGTTTGGTAATAATTGGCTAGCACTTTTATACTGCCTACACTGTGAGAGGATGTAAATAAAATTAAAAATGTTTTAGAATAAAAAGAATCTTGTTTTAGATTGTTTATTTTTTCAAAAGTCGTGTAGGACACGTTATTAATAATACTAGCTAACGATTTTTCAACGTCTATAACGTTGGATAAATATAAAATGAAATTTTTAAATTGTTCAAAGTAGCATTTTTGTTTCTTGGTTTATAAACGCGTAAAGAAATTTTATTTGATCTGAATCGGTAGTTGACTTGGTTTTTGCACATGTCGAGTAATTGTCTAGATAAATTTGGTATTTTTTTACTTGTTCGTTTTGGTAAAGTTCTTGTAAAACTTCGGCAGTTTTGGGTAAAATTAACAAATTGCTTAGAGGTGTTCAAACATAAACTTTTTTATTAGGAGAATTAATGGTATTTAAGTTAGTAGATGATGGCAGAGAGTTTAAAGTAGATTCTATTGATGTTGGAGGAATGGAATTAAATACGCTGTATCTTGTGGAGAATATTTTCTTAAACTTTTCATTGTTCCTAACGTTTTTCTTGTGTTTCTTTGACTGACTTGAGCGTTAAATTTGTTTTGTTTATTTAAACTTAAAATATTTTAAAAGCGGAAGAGTCGCCCCCTTCATTAAGATGAGCTTTCCATTTTTATTGATCGCTTACCAGAGTTGAAGTCAAATCACTTTTAAGCATAGTATCAAGAGGTAACAAGCCATTTAAATCTTGCTGAAAGCGTACTTCCCCTTCAATTCGATTTTCAATATTGATGGGATTTGCACAAGTAGAGACGAAGGTTAATCGTAACTCTCAATTAAATTTGTAATATCTGTTCTGTTTTTCTTTTTAGATGGAGGTTCGCTTTCTATGTTATCTTGTTCGTCCATTTGCAATAATTTTTTATTATAAAAATCCATATTTTGAGCATTTTGAGATAAAACTTTTCGCAAAGTTAATAAAGTAGAATAACTTAAATCGTAAGATTTATATCTTCTCATACTTCATCATACAAATTATTTTGACAAAACAATTCCTGACAAATCGATAGCAGTTTTTGTAGGTTGTCAAATGAGATTAGTTTATTAGAGTAATAATTCATATTTTCGTGACAAAGTTTAAAACAAGTAGAGTTGAAATATTCTTTTAAAACGTTGTAATTATTATAAACAAAGTCATTCATGATTTTTATTTTCCATTTTTTCTTTTTTTATTATGACTTTACCGTTCTCGTTAAATTTTGGAGAAGAATATTAATATTCATTTACAAAGAGTTTAATTTCCATACAAATGTATTCTTGAAAAGCGTTTTTTGTTTGCAATTTTTTGTGATCAGATAAAAGTTTGCATTTAAACAATTTTATAGCGTTAAAACGAGTCAATATTTCTTTGATCCATATTTTAATTTCGTTTTCATGTCTTTTTGTCTGTTCATTTTCGGTATAAAAATTTGTCCTCGCACAGCTAATTTTTGTCTCATGGCTTGACGCTTAGTTGTTTTTTGATTGCATATATTATAATCCTTTTAAAAAGTTCGTAAAAAATTTTTTGCTTTCTGAATCATTCAGAATATGAACTTGATATTCTCCCAGAGTCTGTTGATTCATCTGAAGATTCGCATAATCCATAATGATCTTTGTTTAATTTCTTTGAGTAAAAGTGTAGCTCTTTTGCTTTCGCTCCATTTTCTTTTTTTATTGGATTTCTTTTTCGTTATTTAGATTCTTTTTATTTTCTTCGTTGGGTTGGTTCTCCTTCTCTTTTTCTTGATTGTAGTTGTTATGATGAGATTTAAGATATTAATATTTTTTTAAATTTTGCGTTTTGACATTTGGAAACGATTGAAAACTAATTTTTTTTTTTTTCTTAACGCTCATATCGTTGTAATCAAAATCTAATTTTCCTCGAGAGTCTCCTGGAATAAATACTTTTTGTTCTTTATTATTTGTAATTTGTGTTCTTAATCTTGCACCCAAACAGGAACTTTTAAATAAACTCAAGTGTCCTTTATATTTGATGTTTCTTTATTAAGTAAATCGCTTATAATGTGATGCAATTTTCAAGCTGAAGGAAAATTGCTATTAAATGTTTTGTTAATTTTGCTATTATTATCAAAAGAAACAATGCATTTGTAATAAGAAAATAAATTATTCCAAGATTGACTTGCTTTAGAAGGAACCGAATGAAAAACTGTAATTGTTCCTACTCCATGATGAGAACCGCTAGAACATGCGCCGGTATATTGTTGACTTTTTAAACAAAAGGAACTGATGTCATCAAACAAGAGTATGATTTTTAATAATCGATGATCTCTGTTTTATATACCGTATTTATCTTTTAAAAAACTAATAGCGCGTTGTATACCCGAATCTAAATTTTCTGGACTATTCACCATAAAAATCTAAATTATTTTTAAAAGAATTAATAATTTCACGCCATGTCTTCTGTTGAGATTCGCTCGGTTTTCTCATTTGTAAATAAATAACATTTCTGCGTCAGGAAATTTACCGTATTACAATAGTTCTCTAGCCACAGTAGATTTATGACTATCAGTAGGAACTGTAATCATTGTATAGTCTAGATAAACATCTTTTGTAGGTTTAAAAATATTATATTTGATTTGAGATCTTGTTTGTTCGTCTTTAAAATCGAGTTAGTTTGTTTTTCCTTTTAAATAAAAACAATGAAACCTTTTTTCATACAATATTTCCGGTATAGATCTAGAATCTTTTCTTTCCATTTCTATAGGTTTTTCTTGATTTTCAATTAGTTTTTCTTCTTTTTCTTTCATTTTTTATTACACTAATTTATAAAATAAAAAGCAACAACATTTTTTTATTTATAATTTTTTTTTACTAAAAATTATTGCAAAAACGGTCTTAAATTTTTTTTTCAATATCTTGTCTTGGCATTTTATCTAAAGCATATAGCAATTGTTTCATTGTTCCAAATTTATTAGACCATATTTTCAACATTTGAAAACATTTTTCGCACGTCAAAAAAGAATCAGTTTGTATCAAATCGAGTTGATATTCCTCAATGTCAAGATATCTTCCGCATTTTTTCCAATCTTGATCTAATTATCTTATGTTTCTGTTAAAAATTCTCGTCGTAGATGAGATAGTTAGCTATCGCTTTGTTAAACTTTTGTGTTAGATCTATTTTATACATTTCGTGATAACTCGTTTTGTTAAAACTCCTTTTTTTTCTAAAATAAAATTACAATTAAAATGTACTTTATTATTATGTGATAAACATTGATCTCAATCGTCTTCGTAACATCCTTCATAACATATATATTTCATAAAATCAATTAACCATTCTGTAGAACAATTTAATAATTATTCTGGAATTAATTCTTGACCGTTAAGATGAACTATAATTAAACGAGAAGTATAAACTTTATTTTTTTCTTCTTCTGTACTTTCTACTAAATAAAAATTTTCAAAGCCTATTTCTTTTAAACAAGCTTCGAGTTAATTTGTTGTTAATTTTTGATCAAATAAATAAAACTCCACTTTTTTATAATTAAAAAAATTTTTTTTACAACTTTATATTCTTTTTAAAATCAAATAACCAAGGTATTAAAATATCACCATTAAACGTCATCATTATATTATAACGTTCTGATTTTTTTATATTATTCTTTTAATTTGGAGTAACGTTTGTATGTGTTTATTGCTACAAAATTTTTCAAGATTGGGTAAACTTTTAAATAGGTTTTTTGAATAGGGTTTAATCGGTAATGATCTCAAATTTTGTCATTATTCCGTCACCAAAAACATAATTTTTTGGTGTAAACATTTTTTAAAAAATCCATTTTATGCGTTTCTAGTTTGAAATCTTTATAATTAATATTCAATCTGTTTTGTTCAACAAATATTGGTTGTTTTTCTTTACCTCATTGATTAGGCATATTTGTAAATAATCTTTTGGCTGCATAGGTAGCAAAACCTTTAACATAACTTGAAACTAATAATTTAGAATTGGGTACTCCTGTTGCTCTATTTTTGTAATGATTTTCTTGTTCCTTTTTGCTGTTTACATTGCTAACGCTATAACATTTTGGTCCGATTACTAAACCTTGAACTATGTATTGCGGTGGAGGTATTTTGTTTTGAAAATGATCAGTTTATTTAGCATAAACACCTGAATATAATTAATGTGTTGTTTTGTAAATAGAATAATCTATCCAATTTTGTCAAAAAAGTTACAGAATGGATTTATTTTAGAAAAATAAATCCATTCTGTAACTTTTAAACGAAAAATTTCGTTGTCGTTATCTTTTTTCTTGACAATAAAGAAACAACCAGAATACTTATCTGTCACTACTAAGTGTTTTTGGCATCATGGTTACGAAATACTTCTCTCAATTACCAACTAAAATGTCCAACGTTCATTTTGGCATAGGATAAAATTTTAGAAGCTCTAATACGTAATGATTTGTTAATAATTTTACACTTTTCGCTCGTAGTTAATATAAGAGCGTTTTTAAATATTTTATGGTCGGATTTTAAAAGTTTAAAAACGTCTTACTTTTCCTGATTATAATTTCAATCGTAAAACAAAATACTTTTTGTTTTGACATTGCTTATTGAATTAAATACACATTCTTTAAAATAATCTTTGTAATTGAAATTTAAAGTCTCGTAATAATGTATTAATACTTTTTTAAAAAATATCCAATTTAAATCTTTCTGGTTCTACGCCAATATAAATATTATCTTTATATAATAAATTTTGAAAAGATAAAGGAAATCACAATTTTATTTTTTCTTCGCTTTTTGCATCTTGAATTAAAATATTTAAAATATTTTGAAAATTTTTAATTATATTTTGAAAAGCTTTTTCTACGCGACTCGAACTCGCGACTCGAAAAACGGTTTTTAGTTTTTGACAAATTTGTTGACTTAATGTTCCATAATGTCCATTAATATCTAGTTTGCCAGATGTATGATTACTTTGTCACCTTTTTTAATAGCTTCTTTTTTTATATATATATATTTTCTCTAACCATTTTTTCTGCTAAGGGATAGCGCCAAATGGGTAAGACGTTATAAACTTTTTCAACAACGCAACCGTAGCAAGTAGTTAACCATTATAAAGCGTCTGAAAATTCAGCAGTTTCATGCGAACTAAAATTCATGATGAGTTTAATAGTTTTGTTTTTTTCTATATTGTATTTCCTCTTTTTTTTAAATAACGTATAGCTACAACTTCAGTAGAAGGATAATCTTGTAATCATATAGTATCTTTTTCTACTATAGGCAAAAAACCTTCAACTTTATCTTGACATTATGGTTTTTTAGCAATTTGATAATGATCTAAAGTGCTTGTAAAAAAACCGTTTCGATTAACGCGAGGATATTTTTTAATAACATCGTTTAAAGTATTACATTCAAAATCAAACGAATATTTCATTTGAAAAGGTAAGAGTTATATCTAAGCTCCACCGTATTGTCCGTTTTGGTCCTTAAAAAATAAACAACCGTAAAATGGTATTATTTAAGTTAAGTTCCTTTATTTTAGATTCGAAACATTCTATATCGATTGCATATTTTTGTGTACCATTTGTTGACATTGGTTGGAGAATTTTGAATTTGAGTTAAACTTTTTGTAAAATTGTGTTTGCTAGTATAACTGAAAATACTAACATGGTTTAATACATGAAATTTAGTAAATTGAAATGTTCTTTCGTCAAAATCAAGCATCATTGAACAAAAAGCTACTGTATCTAAAACAGTGGTAATGTGTAATAAAGATTTAAATGTTTTTAAATTTAAAAAATTTTATAATTTTTAACGCATTCATAAGCCTCTTTCATTTTTATAATTTCGTCTTCTTCATTTTTTGATTTCATTAAATCGTTTTGAGCAAATAATTCAATGAAAGGAATATTTTTATATTCAATGTTTAAGAGTTCGTCTTTATTTGCGATTAAGGAAAAAGCTTTTTTTTAATAAAACAAATTCTAAGTTTTTCATAAATGGCGATATTACTAATTTCAGGCTGAAACGGACGTAAATAATGCAACATGGTATTTACAATTTAATTTTGAGCTTTTTTAGACAACGTAATGCCAGCTTGTTCTGACGAACAACTTAAAATTTTTAAAGTGTCTACATTTTAATAAGTTTTTCTATGCAAACGTTTTTCACTTTGCTCACGTTTTTAGCTATAACAAATATATCTTCCATCGCGCTATATTTTCTAAAAGCGATAAAGGGTTTTTCTTCTGATTCAGCCAAATGACCTAATAACGGCATATCTAAAAAAAATTTTAAATCTTCTACAATCATGATACGATTATCAAAAGAAGCATTATGAGCAAAATAGGACAAGATATATTATTACTATAACGTACCAAATTTTTATTGCAATATTCGTGAGCTTAACCATTTATTTGTCCTGAAAAATGATCATGATCAATAACTAAATAATCTTCAAACAATTAAGTAAAGCGTGACATTCTTTTCAAAGTTCTTATCTGTTTTTTTCCTTTTAAATAATTTCTTTTAACAATTATTTTTTTCGAACTTGTTATTAAATGAAATCAACATACAATGAAGCCACAAGTTGACTGAAGGATGCGATAATCTGGACATAAGATGTGAAAAGGTAACAGGATCTATGATTCCATCACCGTATTCATATCTCCAAGAAACGCGTGCTTCTTTTATACATTTACGAAACATACAAACAAAAGATTAATTTGACCTTCTAACAATTCGATGTAATCATTTTCATACCATATCGATTTTTTTTCTTTGCTCATAACAAGTCAAGCTAAACGTTTCATATAAGTTACAAGTTGCAGAGTGTTTATTCTAACATAATCGCTTAATAAACCGTTAGTAGCTGTCATATGCTCAAATTTTTTACCACCATCTACAACATATATAGTATAAACTCAAAACTTTAAATAAATCTTGTCTTACTTTTTCATAATAATTTGTTAATAAGTAATATTGAACTTCGGGTTTTGACATGAATAATTACAATTTGCTAACTCAATGAAAAATGTAATTGACAACTGGAGTTCTTTTACCATAACAAAAACAATATTCGTTATGATTTAAACTTTCTATTTCTTAAGGAGTCAAACAAAAAAATTCATTTTTTCTAAATATCAGAATAATGATTTTATATGCAGGATATCTACAAATTGTACATAAAGGATTTTCCTCTTCCCTTAATCAGTGTTTTCTTCAGTAGTAATATTCAAATTTTGAAATCCCGGTAAGCATATCTCGTAAGTAAAACGACCTTATGTATCTGCTAAAGCTAACAAATCATACACTCTTAATTCCATTTTAACACATATTTATTATTTTGATTTAAGTTTTCCCATAAAATGCGTCTGTGCGTTTTGTAAAGTAAAAAAAATTCCTTGCTGAAAATATCGTGGTAAATGTGTTAACGGATTTCTTTCAATAGTATTTTCACAATAAAAAATCAATTGTGTAATAGGTTGTCCTTGTTTGTCTAATCCAAGGCATTCTCTTGCTAGTTTTTCATTTATACATTGAATGACGATGCTATTACAATGGCAGGCGAGTTCTAATAAGGGTTTTACTTTTAAATTAGGATTTGATTTAGATTTTTTAACGCTTGTTTCGCAATCAAATGTAATAAAAAAAGGAAATAAATTTCGACTAGCGTTCATAAATTGTTTTTGTGGTTCGTATAAGTTCTTTTATATCCGTACATAATTTTATCAGGTATAAATAAAACCTTCGCACTTGTGATTAGATTTAGTAAACTTTTGTTCATATTCAGAACACTGAAAAAAAGTACGTCCACCGAGTATAGTGGAAAAATCTTCGTTTAACGTGCTTATCGCGTGAAAAGAATTGTTTTTTCAAAAATGCATATTTTTATAGTGTTTGTTTATCTACGTTCGTTAGCACTATTTCTTTCTTCTCCGCTGATAAATGGTCTTTGCGAATCTTGATTTCCTTTAGTAATACTTGCACTTTCGTATACTACTTTTAACAGTTCGCTAATCGTACTTTTATGTTGTGATTTTTATTTAGAATGTAACAAATCAACGTTTTTATTTTTTTTATTTATTGAAAAAATTCTAATGTTTATACTATCAAAAGTTCTTTTGTATGTAAAAGTTTGACATAAATCGAACAAATTTTGAAATAATATGTTTTTATACTTTTCTTTCAACGATATTAAAATGTTTTTCTATGAAACAATATTATTTTTGTTTTGATTTTCAAAAAAGAGTCGTAAAATATTTCCTTCAGATTGTAAATCTAAAATATTTTTTTTCAAAATTTTTTTATTCCATTCTTTAATTGTACAAACATTCCATTCTCGAGCGAGAAACGATATAAGAAAAGCAGAATAAAAGCATAAACCAGGTTCAAACAAAGTACTATAATCTAAAAACATTTTTCTTTTTCGTTAATAGGACAAAATTTTAGAAGAAAGACCTTTTTCTATTTTTTTCCATTGTGTTAAAGAGTGAGGTCTATACCATTCTCCATATCATTCGTCAACATTTTCTTCTTCTATGTTTTTTTTATTTTTTGTTTATAATTTTTATTTTATGTTTTTCATATTTCTTTTAACCTTTTCTCTTTTTATTATTGACCATTTGTCGGTATTTTTTAGTTTTTCATATCTTTCTTTTTTCTTTTGTAACCACTCGTCGTTAGTTTTTAGTTTTTCATTTCTCTTTTCATCTCTTTTTTCTTTTTTTTTTTTTTTTTTATTAAATCTTCGGGGGTCATATCGGCTTTTCTTTAACACAAGACAATTTGTAATTTCTTAATTTCATCATTGATTTTTTGGGTAAATTACTTAATGATTTAACTTTAAAATTACATAATCGCATAAGTTTCCACCCGCTGTCGTTTTCTAAAGTGTTAAAAACACCTCGATGGTCACTATCTTAAATAAAGTGTAAATTAACTGGTTCTTCTAAAGGCTTTAGATAATAAAAAAGAGAAATATAACAACGTTTAAAATTTTACAATTTCCGTCTTCTATTGATTTTGCAATAAAGTAACAATATTATAACCAATTAAAAAAATTTGAAACAAGTCAAGAAAAGTGGAAGCATTTTTTATTCCAAGTTCAAAACCTTTATGAGTTTTTTGTTAAACAAGATAAACAATTTCTTCTGGACTTTAAATTTCCGTATTTAGTTCTAATTCTTCAACAACATCTTCATTTTTATAATTGTCTTTGAAATAATAAAAAAAGTTCTCTGTATACAACGCCATTACTAAATTTATTTTCGTGAGTTTTATACTTAAAACTCATTTTTTTATTAAAAAAACTAAAAAAAAAATTTTTTAATATTTTTTATAAAAATCTCCTACTCCTTTATCAATTGTTATATTTAAATATCTTTTTCAATTTTGTTTTATTTTTAAGAATTATACAAATATCATTAATATTACAAAATTAAGAAATACTTTTTTCATCGTACTTCTTTGAGCTTTATGTGCCGTAAACAAAAAAGCTAATCGCAGAGACAAACTTACTCTTGAAGCTATAAGACATCTAAAATGTCTTCCTTAACTGGTTCAATTTTAATTCTTTTTCGTTTTTAATTACCATAACGGCGTTATTCTATATTGAACTGACAACGCCGACAGTACCATTACACAAACCTTTTTCCACATTGATATTTTTTACCATTATAGCAATGGCATTTATTTTATTATTAATAGCACTAGGAATTTGAAATGTTAAATTAAATTTTTGATTTTTAATAACGTCTTTAGCATAAAACCAACGTTCTTGATCATTTATTTCGTTATTTTTTTGCATCATTATATAATCAACTTCAGATATTCTAAAATTAATCTTGTATATTTAACATTAGGATTTTTATCTTTTTCATAAAGAGAGTCATTGAGTAACCTATAGTTTTGTCTGACACTTTTCCAAGTTGTATTTCGTGTAAAGCATTAAAAAAAATTTTAACTTCTTTTTGTCTAAAACATTCTGTTGAAGCAAGAACATTTGTAATATATTTTTGCCACATTTTAGATTTAAAAACACAATGACCTTTAACCGGTGATAATTGAAGAAAATTACCTCAAACAATAACTTGAAGTTCTCCAAAAAGTTCATTGTAACATTCTTTGTTTTTACAAGACAAATGATGTAATAAATCAAATGTTTCTGCGTTTAATATTAACCTTTCATCAATAATTAATACGCCTGTTTCAATCTATCTTTTTCTAACATCAGGTGCATATTTTTGAATAATAATCTAAACTTTTTGTTCTTGTTTCAATACCTGCAAAAGAATGTATTGTCATACCATGTAATAAATGAGCTGCTTTTCCTGTACTCGCAGTAATATTTATTGTTTTGTGTAATGGCAGTTATGTGAAATAAATAAAAAATGTGTGACAAAAAAAATTATCGGTCTCTTGAAATAACTCTATGTATGTTATAATTTAATAAGAAAAGCAAAATTATATACTTTCAGCAACAAAAGAATTTGTTTCTTCATAACCTAACAAATTAAAAAATAAAACTTTTGAAAAAATTAATTTTACTTTAAAAGTTTTTGTTAAAAATGCTATTAGCAATAACAAAATTTATAATACAATAGTTGTATCTGTTAACTCTGAAATAAATCGTGACTAAGGTTTAAAAGAAACTCAAAATGCGAAACGTTTAAAAAATTAAATTACGGTAGATGAGCTTCAGAAATGAATAATTGAAAAGACAGGATATTTTCATAATTTTCAACTGTTGACTGCGCGTGCTCAAAATAAAGTTTCAATAAGTATCAATTCAAAACTGCTGTTATATTATATTAAATTTAAGAAAATATACTTTATATTTTGTATTAAAATTTGAAAATTTGGAAAAAAGTGGGAAGCCAAGGCACGTGAGACCAGAATAGCCAGTTTTGAAGAAATGGTAGTATCGTCTCTCAGCTTATAACATCGCCCACATTGAAAATTAACGGTTTTTTCATTTAAATGCTTATCGATGGAGCTGTTTGTTGCTCATCTAACAACTGGTCACATATATATAGATTTTAGGAAATCAGAGTTTAATAATTTTGTGACAATTCATACAGGATTTTTTACTAAAGGATGACGGTGATGTGACAAGAGAGGGGAAGGGGTCCAAAACAGTCAACCAAATACTCAGTTTTTGAACAAAATTCGTAAAAAACATTATATAAACGTGAATGTTTAGTACAGTTGTAAAACATAACTGTGAATTTGAACTATCACCATCTTTCAATAAAAGGATGATACACATATACTTCATTACTGAAGTTAAAAATCATTTTAAATAAAATACTATAAGCTAAAAAAAATCTTTTGTAATTTTTAAAATATTTACGACATTTAAAAAAAAGTTTGTTAGAGTAATAAAAATTAAGAACGCGTAAACTCGAAAAGGCCTAGAAGTCTTAAAACTAAGAGCCTTTAAAACTAAGCGCTCTTAAAAACAAAGAAATGCTTTTTTTTTCATAATTATATTTCTTAAATCAATTATTTGCTCTTTCAGTTAAATTCGGGGTCAATACATGGCCTAAGTTCGTCTTTATAACAAAAATTTGATGTACGCATATGGTTTAAATTCGTCTTTCAGTAAAATTCGGGTCTCAAAAGCCATTTCTTTTGGTTTTCCTGTTTTTTATGCATTATTTAAAGTTCTGCTGTTTTTAGAATGAGAAAGTGCATGGACAATTTCCTTTTAAAACTTATTGTCTATAGAAAAGAAAGTTGTTGTCTAGAAATATAAAATAACAGATTTACTGTTTTAAATGCCATCATAAATAAATATTTTGTAAAAGTTGACATTAAAGTTAATAAAAAGAAGTGTAAAAACAATAGGCTTTACTTTTATATTTATATATATATATATATATATATATATATATATATAATTTTTTTTTTTTTTTTTTACAAAAATCATTATTATATATTTCAAAAACAAATAATATTTACATGTCTCCAGTTTATATAAATGTCCACCACAAATATTTACAACATCTAAAAAGAGCATTAACAATGCTGTTTTACGCATGCGCGTTTGACATTTTAACTCATGATAAATTCGTGGTTTATAATATAAAGTGGCTATTAACCCATGCATTTAAAAAATATACGCAAGTCTGTCGCACCACAGGGCTACTAGAGATTTGCTTGTCGTTGTCGTTTAAAATATATGTTATTTATTGAAAATATATAGCAACATATACTAGTAGTACTATGTAGTTGTAAGAAAACTCGCAGAAGAATAAGAAAAGTCTTTTCATCGAGAACCTTTAAAATACAAAATAAACTAAAAATTTAAAGAGTAAAGACACACATTAATTTTTTGAGGTCTACTGTTCAGTAATATTTTACTATGTATAGTTGCTAACAATTTTTATTTATTTTTTTATATTTTATGCTTTATTTCTTTTTTATTTATTTTTATAGCTTAAATTATTCTTTTTACATTTTATTATATTAATTGTTCTTTTATATTTAATACATATCGATAAAATTGGTTTGTTAATTATGAGATCTTTTAGTTTTTTCTTAAGGGCAATAAGATTATCCAATTTAGTAAGTTCTATATTTTGAGGTATTGTTTTGTTGTATAGATAGGGGCCACGGTATACAATTGAAAATCTCGAAAATTTTGTTTTTTTTATGCGCAATTTAAAGTTTCCGGTTCCTCGTGTGATAATCTGTTGGCGTTGGTTTGAAAAAAGTTATTAGTAAAATGAGTTGGGACAAGTCCGAGCTTATATTTGAGCATAAATAAAACATTTTGGTAGATGTTAACTTGATAGATATTTATAGCATTCAAGTTTTTAAGTAAAGGGTCGGCATGAGTGAATTTATTTTTATTATAAATCAATTTTGATGCGTGTTTTTGGAGTGTATATACAGAACTTAATTTAGATTTATTTGTACTTCCCGAGGCAATATTAGCATATGTTAGATAACTTTGTATATAAGAAAAGTAGAGAACTTTCAGATTCTCCTGGGAAAGTATAGTTTTGACTTTGTAAAGTATACCGATACTTTTTGATATTTTTGTATTTAATGTTTTTATATGGGCTTTCCAAGAAATCGTTTCGTCAATAATAATCCCAAGAAATTTAATAGTTTCAGTTCTTTCGATGTTTATGTTATCAATTTTTATTAGTGGTAGCATGCTTGGTATTTTGTTTTTTTGCTGGTTGGAATGAAACAAGATGTATTTTTTTTTTTCTTGATTTAAAGATAATTTATTTACTTTAAACCAAATGTTTAGACTCTCAAGGTCAGCATTTGCAGATTCAAAAAGATTTTCAATTGATGCTGATGAATAAAATAAATTTGTGTCATCAGCAAACATTATTGAATCAAGTTTTTTTAGTGATTGTGGAAGATCGTTAATACAACAGCAACAACAACAACAACAAAAGCAATATATTTACCAGAAATATAGATGTTTTACATAAGAATGTTATACGTTATAAAAAATATTTGTACAGTCTACATTCTGGATGGTTCACTCTCATATAGCTAGGCTAAATCGAGGAGAGCGACCATGAACAAAACAAAACAAAACAAAAGAAAGAAAAGAAAAAAAAAGAAGCAAATAAAATAAATAATACACTCACAGAAGGTTGCAATTAGTCTACATTCATATTTGTATCTTATATAATTTATATGGTGATTTATCTATTATCACCAGTGATACTATTGCTGTTTCTATTTATTTTGATGTAGCAAGTAGTATTTTAATTTGGTTTTGAGAACATATTTTTTAATATTGCTAAAAGGGATTGATTTTAATTTATTTTGAATTTGATTCCAGTCCATTAATGCAGAGTATTTAAAGGAATGTTTGCCGTAGGATTTTGTATTATATTTTTGCACACTCAGTGCACCTCTGCAAGAATTTCTTGTAAGTTGGCAGCTAATTGTACTGCGTAGAGTGAACCATTTATTAAATATAGGAGGTAGTTTTTTGTTAAGGCAGCTGTGAATAAATAAACAATTTTCAATTTTGATAATATCATGCAGTTTTAAAATTTGTAGTGTGTTAAAAGATGGGAATGTATGTGCATTGTTTGGTAGAAATTCAATAACCCTGACTGCTTTTTTCTGCATGATAAATAGGCGATTTACAGTACGTATGTTTTGACTCCATGATAAAAGGCAATATGTGAGATGAGAGTGAAACAAAGCATAGTAAATAGATTTTAAAGTTTTTTGTTGTATAAAATGTCTTAGCTTTGACAGGATGGCAAGGAATCTATTCAACTTATTAGATAAATCGTTATAATGGTAAGTCCAGGCTAAGTTTTCGTCTAGCTTTATACCCAAGTAGTTTACAAATTTTTTGCACCAAAGTTTTTTCCCATTTAACTTAATTTTGAGCTGCTGATCTAATTTTTTGTGACGACTTTTAAATAATATTAAATCAGTTTTTTTGGAGTTGAGGGAAATTTTGTTGGCATTTAGCCAGAGGCATAGTTTTTTAAGATCATAGTTAACATATTTGTTGATTTTTTTTATGGACTTATTAAAATAGAGAAGGTTTGTGTCATCTGCAAAGTGTTGGACTCTACAAAATTTTAAAGCTTTAGACATGTCATTTATATAAATAAGAAACAATAAAGGGCCAAGGACAGATCCCTGAGGAACACCTACTTTGATATCGTTTAGGTCTGAGCTCATCCCTCTAATGGATACTAATTGAGTTCTATTAGTAAGGAAAGATTTGAACCAAGAGTTTGAGACTCCTCTAATACCATAGTACGATAGCTTATAAAGTAAAATGTCAATATCTACAGTGTCAAAAGCCTTTTGAAGGTCGATAAAAATGCCACATCCAAACATTCCTTCATCCAGAGAATCTTTAACTTTTTCTGTTAGACTTAATAAAGCAAGTGATGTAGAGTAGTTTGTTCGAAAACCAAATTGTAATTCACAAAACAATTTATTTTCATTGAAGAATTTGTATAAGCGGTTAAACATTAGCCTTTCAAGAATTTTATCAATGTTGGAGAGGAGGGAAATTGGCCTATAGTTTGATATTAATAGTTTTGAATCAGTTTTAAAAATAGGTACAACTTTGGCAGTTTTTAAGTTTTCTGGGAAAATACCACTTGAGAACGAGATATTAAAAATGTTAGAAAGAATTCTTGAGAGTTCTGTTTTTAATAGTTTTAGAATTTTAACAGGCAGACCATTTGGTCCAGAAGCTTTATTTGCGTCTAAAGAGTTGATAACATTTGAAATTTCATGGTCGTCAGTAGGTTTTATAAAGAATGATTTTTGAAAAGGATTTGATAAGTAATATGTAAAATGATTCATGGATGAAGGAATTGTTGCCTGGACATCCTTACCAATGTTAGTAAAGTAGTTGTTGAAAGCATTACAAATATCAAAGGGGTTTGTTATTGTTTTATTGTTATGTATGATTACATTAGGAGTTGTTTGAGAGTTACTTTTAATATTAATAATGTTTTTAATGCCTTTCCAGGTTGCTTTTATATTCTTTATGTTTTCAGTAAAATAATTATCGTAGTATTTTTTTTTGCTTTCTTTGAGTTTAGATTGGAGGTTATTACGACATGTTTTATACTCATTATAATATATGGTTTTATTTGTTTGATTTTTAGACCTAATATATTTTTTAAAGAGATTATTTTTGTGCTGTATAGAGTGCTTGAGTTCATCTGATATCCATGGTTTAGTCTTGAATTTAATGTTTTGTTTGTTAAGCTTTTTCAAAGGCGCATGAATATCGAGCAGTTGATTAATGTTGGAAATAATATTCTCAAGAGACTGAGTACAATTATCAGGGTATATTTTTGGTTCTCTGTCTAAACTAAGATTGTGAAAATCGTTTCTAAATGCAACTTCATTGAACCTTTTCCAGTTTCTTTCCTGGATTAAGAGCTTTTTATTAGGTGGTGGTTTAAGAATATTATAGGCTATCAGAAATTGTGGAAGATGATCTGAGATTGTGGTGGTAAGATTCCCTGCTTTATATTTATTTGATTTAAGATTTGAAAAGATGTTGTCTATTAGTGTTTTTGATGTTTTACAGATACGAGTAGGGTGGACAATGTGAGGTAGAAAGTAATTTGAGGTGAGTGAATCTAAAAAGTCTCTAGTATATGAATCTGTGTCATACTTTAACAGATCAATGTTGAAATCCCCTAAAATGAATACAGTTTTATTTTCTTTTGTCAGGTTTTTGAGTAACGGATTAAGATAGAATGATAGGAAGTTGTCTAAAGACATTTTTGGATGCCTGTAAACACAACCAACGATAATATTTGATTTTTTAGGATTTATAATTTCAATAAAGATAGATTCTAGTTCTTTTGGTTTAAAGATGTGGAGATCGTTTCTGGGTTTATAGGCGAGCCTGTTATTTATATATAATAATGTACCACCTGCATGTGATTCAGATGGTGTGTGTTCATAGGAATACCCATTAAGTGTTAAGTTGCTAGTTTGTGGGCTTTTTTTATTCAATCTGGTTTCCGATATACCAATTATGTCAAATTCAAGTTTGGTTGATTGGAGTAGATTTTCAAGGTCATCAAAATGTTTCGAGAGTGATGATATATTGATATGAAAGACATTGAATGAGGATTTGTCAGCTGCTATACATTTTAAATCATCAACATTGGTGTAGTAACTGTTTATTGAGGTTTTTCGAGTTTTGTTGTTGTTATTAATATGTGTATTAAATGTGTTGAATACTGTGTGAAGACTCTCTATGGGAAAACCTGATACTTGATAATTTTTGTTTATTTTAGTGTCACCATTAGCAAGATTTTCATTGTCAGTTATAGTTTCGTTATTGAAGGGAAATATACTAGCTAAGCAATTTATACAAAACCATGAACAATTTTTTGAGGAGTTTTTTAGTAATTGGTAGTCAATATCATTGAGGTTGTTACATTTTAGGTGGACCCAATTGAGGCAGTTATCACAAAAAATAGCTTTCTGATTTTTATAGATATTAACTTTGCAAACAGCACATTCGCTATGTGTAGTTTTCATTACTGTGAATTGATATGGCGATAAAATATATAAGTAAGATTATTTATATGAATGTAAGTAACTGCAATCTAAACTGCAATCAAAAAATAATAATATTAAAAAAATAAAAAATAAAAAATAAAAAAAAGTACTGATCAAAACAAAAAAAAACGCAAAAATAATAGAAACAAACAAACAAAAACAAAAAAATAAAAAAATAAAAAAAATTACAAGGATTAAGACTTTTTTTTATTCAACGAAACCAACCAAGCGCACATTTTTTAACAAAGGAATTTCATGCTATTTATCGCTTGCAATGTCTTCAATTTAAAAACACCAGAAACGGAATAAAAATAAAAAGTAAAAATATAATAAACATTACAAAAATTATTACTATATCGCTAAATTTTATATAATATAAAAGGCTTGAAAAAGTTCAAATATAGTGCCGCAAATCAAAATAAAACAAAACAAACAAACCAATAAAAGAAAAAAAATGAAAAACAAGTGCAAATCAAAGGCACCATTGCTCGAACTCCAAAGCTATAAGCGATTTATGTCGACTCAAAAAGATTTTAGTAAAACATACCTGGGATCCTCTTTCTTTTTCTTAACTTTTAGTAGGGCTGGATATTCGAGGTACCCGCTTACTATTGACTTGTTTTCTATTAGGCGACGACGTTCTTTCATGGCCTCATTGCGGCGTCGAGTTAGTGATGGTGAATACATTTGTATAACCCGTATATTGTTTTTGGACATAAAAAAGATATTTTTTGTATGTTCACTATCAGCCCATTTATGAAATTTAAAAAAATGTGGCTTGACTTAGTGCTGTTTTCGTTAACTTTTCCTCGATGACATGTTAGCCGCTTTTGCGATGGTATCTGCTATAGTTAGTTTGGTATCAGACCAGGATTCCTTGGATTTGTTTGTGTTAATAGGAATGTTTTTAAAAATCAGTGTCTTTCTCAAATTTCTGTTTACTTGGTCATCTAATGCCGCACTAAGCTTAATAATGTCTTCCGAAAATGTTTTATTATCTGAGGTCAGATTGAGCAGTTGCTGTCGTATTTCATTAATATCATCAGTATTTTTTTGTACTGTAGATTTAATATTAGTGTATGCAATTTTTAGTTCAGCTATATCGCTTGTTATTTTAGAAAGACTTGTGTTTATTGCTTGTAGGATTTCTTTTTTTTGTGCATCTAATAGTGCTTTAATGTTTTTCATCGATATTTCTTGATTATTTGACATTGTGAATTTTAATTTTTATTTAGATAGATTGATTAATTGACTTCGATTCACTTTTTTTTATTTTTATTTCATAGCGGTAATATATTGGAAAGATTTATTTGGATATTATTTGACACGTGGCTTTAGTTGGTTTTAAAAATTTACGCCATCTTACCTCTACTATGCCGGTACACTAAAAAAAAATAAAAAAAAAAAAAAAAAAAAAAAGAATACAAATTAAATAATTAATATAAATTAAATTTATATATAAATAGAAATTAAATAATTAATTTATATATAAATAATATATAAATTATATATAAATAATTTATATATAAATAAAAATTAAATAATTAATATAAATTAAATTTATATATAAATAAAAATTAATATAAAATAATTAATATAAATTAAAAATAAAAGAGGACCAAGAATGGAACCTTGGGGAGCTCCGCATTTTATTTTTAGTAAATTAGAATATTTATTATCGTTCGAAATAACACATTGTTGTCTGTTGCACAGATAACTTTTCAAGCAATCTAGGCTAGTATTTTTTATTCCGTATTTTTCCATTTTTTTTAGTAAGATATCATGATTAATTGTGTCAAATGCTTTGGATAGGTCTATAAAAGTTCCTAATACAAATTGCTTTTTATTAAAAGAATCACTTATGCTATTAACTAAGTCTAAAATTGCATGTTCTGTTGAGTGCTGTGCTTGAAAGCCGAATTGTTTTTTATTTAAGAACTTGTTTTGAATCAGGTAATTATATAATCTATTGTAGATTATTCTTTCAAGTATTTTAGAAAAGGTTGGAAGTGTTGAGATTGGTCTGTAATTGTTTATTAGAAATGTTTCACCGGTTTTAAAAATAGGTACAATATTAGCTACTTTTAATTTATCTGGTACATTTCCTGTTATAATTGATGATTTAAATATTTCGAAAATAGGTTTGCGTATCTCCGAAAAGACATTGACGACGATGTTACTGCAAATGTCATCTATACCTGGAGACTTGTTTGTTTTAAGAGAGTTTATTGCATTTTCGAGTTCATCAATTTTTAGTTCTTTAAATATTAATTCGTTGTTGACACTAGTTAGATAAGTTTCAAATGAGTTGTTTGGACAATTGACTTTTGAAGCTAGATTTGGGCCTATGTTGACAAAAAAACTATTAAATTTTTCTGCAATTGCATTATTATTGCCATACTCTTTATTATCTATGACAATTTGAGCAAGTAAACTATTTATTTTGCAGGTTTTTATTCCAATTATTTCTTTCATCATATCCCAAGTTTTCCTAATATCACCATTTGTGTTTTTTATTTTATTTGAGTAATAGTTTTTCTTTGAATTTTTTTTAATTTTTTCAAACAAGTTTTTATACTGTTTGTAAAAATTTAGGTTTGCCTAATTTCTATTTTTTAAGTATTTAATATAAAGTTTTTGTTTTTTTTTTGAGGATTTTTTAATACCCTTGGTGATCCATGGACATTTCAAGTGTTTTTCTTTTAATTATTTTACTTTAATTGGGAAGTGCATATTATAGCTTTTTAGGAAAATTTTTTCGAAGTTATTATAAGCAGAGTTAGTGTGCCCAAGATTGCATTCATGGTATACCTTATCCCACTCTTCTACCAACAGTGAGTCTTTAAATTGTTGAATAGCAAATTTGTTGATTTTTCTTTTATAAGTTTTAATTTTACAACTATTATTAGATTTTATATCTTGCGTCAAGGAGAAGAAAATAGGAAAATGATCAGATATATCTGCCTTTATTATTCCTGCCTTTAGAGAAGTATCAAACAATGAATTATTTAATATATTGTCTATTGCAGTGATTGAAGTTGGAGTTACTCGATTTGGCTTGTTAATAATTGGGAAGATGTAATGTTGAAGCATTTCGTTAAAAAAAAGTTTAGTATTGGCATGTTTATCATATTGTAAACAATCTATGTTTATGTCTCCAATACAGAATATTTTTTTTTGCTCATTGTTGTTTTTTATAAAAATTTGTTTTAAATGATTGGAAAATTTAAATAAATCACCTTCAGGTGGCCGGTAACATGTGGGGACCAGTATGTTTTTTGATTTGTTGCTAGTTATTTCAATTGTAAAAACCTCACTATCGGCATCTGAGATCGAAAGGTCATCTCTAATTTTGGTAACTTGATCATTCCTAATATAAGTTATAATTCTACCTTCCCTTTTGTTAGTTTTTCTTTCAGATGATAATAATTTGTAGTTAGGAGGAATTTCTAAACTTGAATTTATTCTGCATGATTCGTCATAACACGTTTCTGTTAGGCATATCATACTGAATAGATAATCGCATTCGATAAGAAAATGTTTTAGCTTATCCATGTTGCTATTTATACTTCTTATGTTAATGTGTATTACAGTAAAATTACTCTTTAAGGTTTTTAGTTCACTTTTAAAAGTTTTTATTTAAAAAAAGGACGAACTATAATTGTTTTCGTTCAAAAAATGCCAATCAGCGTCAGAAATATCATTAAGTAAAACATTTGCTGAATTGAAAACATTAAAGTGTAATTTATCAAAATCTATTGTTAAGTTAGTCATTATTTAAAATCGTTAAAATTGCGCTTCGCTTAATAAAACTTCGCGCGTTTACTTTCTAAAATCTCTACAGTAAATTTTATCAAATTTAATAACTGTAAATTTACCTTCGTTTCGTAATCGTTTAACTCCTTCCCAAAGCTTCTTTCTTTCTAACATCGTTTCTTTTGCATAATCTTTATTAATAAAAATACCGGTTCCTTTAAGTTTATTTACTGAGCTTAATATTTTATTTTTATCATGATAATTTAAAAGCTTTAAAACGATTGATCTTGGTGTTTTATTATCTTTAACTGCACCGACTCGGTGCGCTCGTTCCACAACTACTTCACTTAATATATTTAGCTTTGTTTTAAAGATGTCTTTTACAGCCTTCTCACAATCACTCCAGTTTTCGTCAGGGTTTTCTTTTATGCCATCGATACGTAAGTTATTACGTCTCGAGCGATTCTCTAAGTCAATAGATTTTTTTTTCAACATCAAAATTTAATTATCATATTTTGTTTTTATATGAATAAGTTCATCCTTAGCTTTTTCTTCTTGGAAATTTAAGCCGACTTTTATTTCGTCAATTTCATTTTCTACTCTTCTGATATTTAACTTGTTATTGTTTATTTCAGCGTCCATTTTGTCTAACCTTGCTGTTATTATTTTGAAATTCAAACTTATTATTGTAGTGAAGTTTTTTTCGTGATCTTTGAGTAATCTCTCCATTTCTGCTAGAATACTTTTTTTTTGTTCTTCTAGTTTGCTTGTGATAATTTTTTCTATATTTTTAATATTTATTTCCATTTTTATTGTAAATAAAGTTATTCTCAAAAAAAGAATACGTCTTACTCGTCTAGTGCCGCAAACGCAAACGCAAAAAAAATATATATATATATATATATATATATATATTCTATTAATAAGGCAATTTTTTTAATTTTTGTTAAAACCATTTATTTAAAAATACATGTTTCAACTATATTATAGCCATCCTCAGTTAAAATATATTAAAATGGTTATATCAAATTAATAAAACTAAGTTAAATTAATAGAGACCTTATAATAAAAAAATACAATAAAACTGCCATTAAATAATGTAAATAATGTTTTAAAAACATAAAAGAAACGGTAATGTTAAAAGGAACTAGATTGAAATTGTCATTTTTACATGGTTCATTTGTTTATTAATAGTGGGTTTTTCCCACTCTATGTATATATTTTCCTTGAGTTTTAATATAAATTTGTTGGAGGTCGAATCCAATATTAAAAAATTAACATGTTTAAAACTGTTTTAACAGCTATTATTTGAATAAATATGTTTATAAATGTTTGAGTTTTTATCCCTTATTTGGTACTCGATTATTCGTGTCTTTAAATGGCGAGTAGTTTCGCCAATATAACAGGATTTAAAGCCTGCGCATTCAAATGAAAACTATAGACAACTATATGAGATTTTGCAAAATTGAGGAGTTTTTTTTAATAAGTTTTACTAATTTTAAGATTAACTTTACTATTTATAATGCTATTGACGGCAATATCTATTGTTTCTTGTAGTGGAATATTGGTGAATAAACTTGTAATATAGTAAGATACTAAGAAGTACTTATGAAGGCTAGCTTGGTTTACTTCTTTATAAAAAGTTAAGAATCTTTAGCGCAAAATTCCGATGGTATTAGTGGAGATATTAGTTCTTTAAGAAATTTAGCTAATTGATAATTATAAATACCAATGGATGATACGATAGGTCCAAAACTTAAGCTATCGTCAGAAGAAATCATTTTATGTAATGTTGGAAGACAATAGATGCGGGCTGGACGAGAGTCTGAAGGGTAAATTTTATTATAGTTTGATTCATCAAAGAAATCTTTTTTCTTGAGTTTCCTTAAAAAGTTTTAAAGTTGTGTTTTTCTGGTGATATTGACATCTTTTTTAAGTTTTTTAAATTTGGATGGATCATTATTGATTTTACAGACACCATTGTCAATTTCTTTGTCTAGAATAACCACGCCATTACCTTTATCTGGTTTTAAAACAGCAATATCTGGATTCCTACATAACTTTTTCAGAATTCCATCCTTTTTTAGACTTTCTTTAGATGGACGACATTTATATATATAAGAATTAGCAAGATAAGAAAGTTCAGCTTTAAGTTGGCTGGACTTATTATTGTTTTTTAAATTATTCTGAAGATATCGGTTTACGAGTTCGAATGAAGAATATTCATCGGTTCTTTTGAAATGTTGTGGTGGGATAGAGAAGTTCAGTCCACTTTTAAGGATGTCTAATTCGCCTTTTGAAAGCTTAATTGAAGAAAGATTCTTTATAATATCTGAAGTATTAAAAAGTAAACCTATGACCATTTGTTAAATTCTTTAATTTCTTTTCGTGTATTTTCACAAACTTTTCTTTTTCTTTTTGGATGTTATTTTTCAAAGCTCTTGTTAAAATAAACCAATCAACAGTGGATGGGTAAAATTTTAAATTAGCTTCAATTAAAATAACCTCATTATAAAATTATTGTTTCTCCTTGTAGTGTTTTACTATTGCACTTCAGAGTAATCTTTTCTTTATAAGACGAGTATCCAATTTTGATACGCCCGGTAAATTAAAACAAATAAACTTCGGCAAAACTCCAAATTTTTTGCATTTAATTAAAAAAATTAATATCTAGTCCTGCCTTGCATAACTTTATTTGTAATTTTTCTAGTTTTCTAAAATCACTTTTTAAAAATTGCTTGTACTTGTATGCTATGTCATTTATTATATTTTCAAAGTTACATATTTTTTAAAAATACATATTTATATATATATATATATATATATATATATATATATATATATATATATATATATATATATATATATATATATATATATATATATATATATATACACATTGGTTTATTACAGATACTATCGAATCTATAGTATTTAACCTTGTCTCTTTTTTATCTATACTTTATTCTATACATATGTATAAAATGTTTTAAATTTATTAATTTTATTTAATATCTAATTTTAGCCTAATCACGTTCGTTTCAAACGGACGTTTTAAATTCTTTTCGATAAATTAATAAAAAAACAATACGTATTTATGAAGTTATTATTGATAAAGTATTTTATTACCTTAAACATAGGTTTTATGGCCGTAAAACAGTTTGTGAAATATATTCTCTATAAGTTAGAAATACAATATAATTTATATAAGTTATTATAGATATAACAATATATATAAGACGAAGTTAATATTTCTTTAATGTAGGTTTAAAACAAAAATATTGCAATGCATATCATTTTTGTTGCAGTTCTTTTTGCATCAATAATAGTTATGGAAGCTACATTAAAAGAAAATGATCCTATATCTGGGTTTACAGTGGAATATGGTTGCAATAAATCATATTGCTGGGCATATTGTAATGTAAGATATTTGTTTTCTTAAATAAAACCGAATCGGAATTTAGACAAAAAAATTCGCAAAACAATAAATAGGAAGATTTCCTCCCCTCCTTTAAGCAGATATCGCTTTGTCTCTCTGCGTGTGGAAAAAACCATATTTTTATAAGTACCTCAATAAACGTTTCTTCGATGGGTGAAGTGGAACAAAGAAATTAATTGATAACTTACTTTTCTCCCATAACTTTAGTGCATATATATTGTAGAAACCTCTGGAATAATTTGACGAAGGTTGCGTGGTTTACATTTTTAATACTTTTTAAATAATTTTATTACTATGAAGTTAATTACTTGCTTCTTCTACTATTCCCCACACTCTACCCAACTTTACCCCCAACGCGCAATTTTTCTAAAATATATATATATATATATATATATATATATATATATATATATATATACATATATATATATATATATATATATATATATATATATATATATATATATATATATATGTATATATATATATATATATATATTTATATATATATATATATATATATATATATATATATATACATATATATATATATATATATATATATAAATATTTATATATATATATATATATATATATATATATATATATATATATATATATATATATATATATATATATATATATATATATATATATATGTATATATATATATATATATATATATTCTTTTTTTATTATTATTATAACCCTCCCTCAGTCTTAAAGGAAGAAACTAGTGCTTTAAATCATGTTTTGTATGTCAAAACTTATTTGATTAACCCAGTGGGCACAGTACGTTTTTAAAACGTTCTTTGGACGTTTTTATTAGGTTAAACCTCATAAAAACGTCTAAAAAACGTTTTTATAAGGTTTAACCTAATAAAAACTTCCACGTATGTTGTATGGTAAGTCTATTCCACACCGACCACTTTGTAATAACTTCGCTTTATTTCAATAATTTTAAAAAATAGATATATATAAAAACTTTGTTTTGAGTAAACGATAAATGTTTTTAGAAATTTTTAAAGCTTTTCAATGCTTTTAGAAGTTTTAAAAAAGGTTATTAAAAAATTCTCTCCCTTTTGTTTATTATAGTGTGTAATATTATAGCCAACACTCATATGTGGGCTCTATGCGTGTTTAACAAGGTTTATATGGGCCGATAAAGGCATGGGATTGCGTTAAAAATTCGATATGGGACCTAAATGGGTCGTCTATCAAACAATACCATTTTAAAACTGATGGGATGCCCATATTGAACCCACATTTGTTTTTTATTGCAAAACCTTGTCTTTAATGTGAACGGCTATTGGTTCAAATATTGTTTTGTTGCAGTCTTAAATTAAAAACAGAAGCATTGTTAAGTTTCTTATATCTCAATAATTTTATTAAGTTTTTTGTTAAATACATAAAAGAAATGAGCAACAAAGTATATAGTGAGCGAAGTCAAAGGCGTCGCTTTCGTGCAAGGGTAGATGAACAATCATCATCTTTGATTATCATACGAATCCATTAGATTTTGATCTGAACTTTATTGATGTCTCCTCTACTACATTTACTTCAGACGATACTCTATCTGCAGTGCGCCCTAATGAGGGAAATTAACTATAAATTTACAAGCTAATGATTTTTCTGTTCAATAAAAAGATGATTTTTTAATGCTTAATGATAATGCTAATTTTCATAGTAAACATTTTAATGACTTTAAAGATTTTGTTACTAATTTTTGAAAATTTGAGAAAATCGAAAAAGAGTCAAATTCTGCTTGTGAGAGTTTTGCTATATGGGCAAATCACTAAAACATTTCACCTGCTTCAACAGTTGTTTATTGATTATTTTTAGGCTTTTTATTTAGACATATCATTAGATGCTAGAACTTTACTATCTACTCAAAAAATAACTGATATAGCAACTTGCGGAGGTGGTCAACGTTTTTATTTTGGAATATCTAACTCACTGTGCTCACTTTAGAAAACTTTATTGATACCCTTATTTGACATATCAGATAAACTAACGCTTCATATAATTATTGCAGGCGTAACTTTATCAAAATATTCAAATTTATGTATTTGGCCTATATTTGGAATTGTAAAAGAAATACCTCATCTTGATGTCTTTACAATAGGTATCTACTCAGAAAATTTCAAGCTTAATTCAGTAAATGATTTTTTAAAAGTTTTTGTTGATAATATGTTGCAAGTAGCAGAAATTGACGTATGCTTTATAGGTAAAAAATATGGAAATATTTCATCAGCTATTGCTGTTTTATCCCTAAACATCTTAACACAATTAGATCTTTTGACCCCAAGAATTTGCTCAATGAACTCGATCACTCTTTGACTTTCGGCTATAGAAAACTACAGTTTCGACAATTTTTGATATATACTGGACCAGTTGTCTTAAAAGATAGATTAACACCATTACTTTATAGAAATTTTTTAATCTTTTATGTATCATTAAGACTACTTTTAGAGGAGGATCCTTCTCCAGACACATGTGGTTATGTTGAAAAACTTACTAAAACTTTTGTTAAAGGCATTTTCAACTTTTATAGAATTTAAAACTTGATTTATAAAGCCAATTTTTTTACGCATATTGTTCAAGATGATAAAAAATATGGATCCTTAAATAACTTCTCTCATTTACCATTTGAGAGTTATATTGAAAAACAGCAAGCTGGAGAGAAACAGGTTTAGTATGATAAAGTAGATGAAATAAATTGCTGCAGACAAACTCATTACAATGGACCGCTACTTGATAATTGCTTTAACTGTTTTCAGTTCAAAAAATTCAATGAAAATTTTTAATATCCAAATCTAAAAGAGATAATTGTTTTGAATTAAATGGAAGTATTATTTTAGTAAAAAATATTCTGGTTAATACATCAAATAAAACTCTAGTTTCTATGTAAAATATTGCAGTGTGGTTTCAATTTTTGATTATTCATTAAATTCAGCTCTACTTGGAATTTATTTAGTAAAACATTGAAAGGAACAATTAAATTTAGCTTCCATCAATTTATTGACGAAAAAGTATATTTTAGTTCCTATTTATCAGTATTATGTTGCTATGCCATTATTACATAATGATCATGGGAAGTATTTATGAAACAAAATTAACTTTTTTTAATATCAGATTTATTGAATATTTTAAAGTTTGTTGAATTTACACAAAAAATATGTGTGTGTGTGCAATAGGGCTCTGCGGCCTGCGTTGATTCGATTTGCAAATCATTTGTTGTTTTACTTTGAAAAAATCAATTTGAGTTTTTTGAATGATTATGTATTTTGTTTGCCTTATTGTTTTTATAGATAATATTCGCAAAGGTTGTTTTTTTTTTATTGTTTATATAAGTAAATGCTTTTCTAAACAAACACCAAATAATTAAGCCAGGCAAAAAACACCAAGAAGAAGTTGTTCTAAAAAACTTATTTTTTTCTTTTAAAAATAAGTTGCTAGGTTTAGATTTCCTCAAAATGCTGATTTGATTCGTGATTCATTTTGATTCACAAATTAAGACCTGTTTTGTTTTTAGATTCAATTCCGAAAAAAATGCCAATTGGCAGAGATTATATATATACATATATATATATATATATATATATATATATATATATATATATATATATATATATATATATATATATATATATATATATATAGACATATATATATATATATATATATATATATATATATATATATATATATATATATATATATATATATATATATATATATATATATATATATATATATATATACAGTATGTTGCAAAACTGAACCAGAATGCATAATATTTTTATTTTCTTATAAAGAACTTAGCATTTTGAGAATTAATATTGCTGGTAGGAATTATTATTAAAAAAAACAATTTTTGTTAAGAATTTAATTAAGAAAAATATTTACTTACAAAATAATAAATGAAAAACATGGTGAATCAATATGGCACCACAGGAAAAAAAATGTCAATTTTGTCAGTTTTTAATATTTTGTCAATAATCCTTTAGCTTTTTTAACTGCTGCAAATCTTCTATTTGTGCTCTTTACAAGATTTTCGCAAAGGTTTAACGAAATATTTTTCCACTGTTCTTGAACTCGTTCGTATGACATATTAATGGATGATGGAGAGTCAGAATAGTTGTTAACGAGCGCTTTTAATTGTGACCACAAATTTTCTATTATGTTCAAATTAGGACTTTGTGCTGGCCATTCTAGCACTTGAAAGTCCTGCGAAGCTAACCAATTCTTAACCATTTTAGCAGTGTGCTTTGGGTCATTGTCCTGTTGAAAGATGACCTCATTTATTGGGTTAGGCATATTTTTAACAGTTTCCAATAATTCGTGCTGTAAAATATCAAGATAAATTTCCTTATTCATGTTTCCAACTATTCTTCGAAATGGTCCCAATCCATAAGCCGTCATACACCATAGTTTAATATTGCCCCCCCCCCCCATGTTTTACTGTCTGAATAAAATCTTTTTTGGTTAATGGTTCACCTTCTCTTTTCCAGCTCCATTGGCGGCCATCAGTGGTATACCGATTAATTTTAGTTTCATCTGACCAAATAACTTTCTTCCAATCATCTTCGGTAAAGTTTTCATATTTTTTTACAAAGCTTAATCTTGCTTTGATATTTTTTTTACCAAGTAATGGTTTTTTTTTATTTTCAAGTTTCTCGAAATTTTCTTTTTTTGAGATCTCGCTGCACTGTCCACCTGCTCACATTTTTTTCTATATCACATTGCAAAAGTTAAGCTGCATGAGATGTCGATTTTGCTTCTCC